>NC_030417.2:13562146-13774646 GCF_001660625.3 Ictalurus punctatus | reverse complement strand
ACGTGGAACATAACATTTATACGAGCAGTTGTTTAACTGAAACCCTCCCCACTTTATATGTCCAGTTCACTGTTGAGGTGGCTCCTGTGATTCAGGATGAGGTTGAGTATAAAGTTCTCCTGTGGATCATTATTGTCTCTGCTCTATCCGGAGTGCTTCTGCTCGCCCTCATTGTCGTGCTCCTGTGGAAGGTATGTACACTAATCAGAAAATATATATTTTTAAATATCGTCATAGTGACGCTTGATTACTGGTTGCTGTTTACTGAAGAGATGTGGAATATTTATTGGAGGCACCAGAATCGAATCTACCTCATTAGGAGTTAATAAAGAGCAATGACAGCACCATATTATTATTTGCATTTCCATCCCAGGAGGTTTTTTTTTTTTTTTTTTTTTTTTTTTTTAGGAATTCAAGAACTTTAGCCACATTTTCACCAGAGCAATCAGAGCTGATTTGAGTTACTGCTCCATAGTGGGAAATTTTCTGGGAGCTAGTGGTTTTCATTGGTTTGGCTAGCTGGCACAGGTGGCCTGGCATAACTGACAACAGGGAACATTTCCTTCATGCCTCTGTATATTGTGTTCCAAATGTCTGTATTTGTACATGTAATTGGATTTAAACCTGAAGTGTGCATGGCCTAAACCAGAAGGTTATTATTATTATTATTATTATTATTATTATTATTATTATAATAATAATTATTATTATTATTATTATTATTATTATAATTATTATTATTACTATTATTATTATTAGCAGCAGCAGTAGTAGTAGTAGTAGTAGTAGTAGTAATAGTAGTATTAATGAATATGAACCCTACTACTATGTCCATAGCATGGAAACACTGGAAAAGAATGAGGGGAAAAAACATGTAGAAATACCAGTACTGTCAGCATGAGTTCATAATTGGTCTCAACTAGACATTTGTGCTGGACTGCCTTTTTTCCCTTTTTAAAATCTAGCTCAATTAATTATTATTTTTGTTTGAAGCTGTCCGTAGTATTTTCTAACATATTTAGTTGGTGCTATTTAGATAGATAGATAGATAGATAGATAGATAGATTGATCACTTCTCATTGGATCCCAGTCCTGATGCACACCTCTAGTCCTAATCAGATGCCGTGTGAACCTTTCTGACAAGCTTTCTAAAATAATATATTGATAATGAAGAGTGTACCTCCTTTTGATAATTATGAATAATGTATTCATATTTGGTTACATCCCCACATATATTAACAAAGCAACACACTAATAAAGAATACAGCTTCAGTGTCACTGTTTGCTTCTTTGGAGTCCTGCAACTCTTTAGTTCCTAAGAAGATTCTGGAGCCTTCCAGACTATGGCAGGTGAAAGCTGAACTTTCCTCCTTAATGCTGTTCCATCTATGATCGTATTGGGTTTGTGGTTCTGTGTTTGATCGTTGTTGATGTTATTTAACCCCTTTCTTTCCTCAGTGCGGGTTTTTCCGGAGAGCGAACACTAGAGAGATTTATGAGGCGAAGTCACAGAAGGCTGAGATGAGGACACAGCCATCTGAGAAAGACAGACTAACAGAGGAGGAATGATGATCATGCAGACTAGATTACTGTATTATTGGGTAAAAAAAACAACAACAACAAGACTTCCTCCTGCAGAATAAAGCACACTTCTCTAACCTGGTGCTTTCTTTCAGTTCTCACACTCTTTCTTACTCTGGATGCAGCAGCATAAGATGTGCCTCTCCGGGTTTGATTTCTGGATTTCTCTCTAAATTTCCGTAAGCGTGTTTTGGAATTACTAGATTACTTCAAAAGACCTTCAACCAAGGACACATTGGCATTGATTGCGTCCCAAATGGTCATACTACTATGTTAAATAGTATGCTATTTTTATGTATGCTAAGTGCTGACCACTCAGCAGTTAATGCATCTTTCCTTAAAATACCAAAACAGCTGGCCACTACATGTTGCTGTGAGTCAAACCACCATGTTATCCGACTATCAGTACCCTTTGGGCACACCACAGTCATGGACAGATTGACTCATTCCCTCCCCTCAGAACTGTTATGCTTCAGTCCAAATGTTATGCAGGAAAAGTTACCTATATTCAGAGTCAGGGTGCGCAGTGGCTTAGGTCAATTTGCAGAATGATCCATTCAGTGTGTAGTTCAGTCCTCCATGGTTGCTAGATTTTTCTTGACTAGAAACGAGAAAGGAGCAGTTCAGGGTTTTTTTTTTTTTCCTAGGATGTCAAATGTAATAAACAAGCAAAAACAAAGTAAACTCAAGGAACAGTTTATGAATCAAAAAGACTATAATGATATATGAATGACAAGATGGCAAGCATTCAAAAAAAAATCTAACAGAAGTCTAGTATCTTGACAATATTTTGTAGTATGAATAATTCTACTTATAATTACAAATCACAAATGTGGCAAATTTAGCTATTTTGTTTTTGTTGTTAAATTAATATAATAATGCCAGTGTTTTTGTTAATTCAGTGTGCTTTTGTGTGACATGCTCATGGTGTGAAGGATAAACTGACTGAGCAGTTTGTTAATAGTGCTTCTCACTCACGCTGATATCACCCAAGGAAATAGGCTTAAGTCCAGGGCCAGAATTGTATATAACTGAGCCACACCTCTATTTAAAGCAAACTCTATCTCGTGTGTAACTCTTGTGCAAATTCTCAATAGTCTATAGTTATGTCTGCAGTATGAATACCAATATGTGTAATTTCAGTATTACCTATTCACTACTCAGCCCAAAATGAAGATTTGTCAGCTACCATTACAACTCCAAACTCTCTGTGCTGCCATCCATACTTCTCTATGTCTTCATTTATACTCTGCTCACTTCTGTACTATATAGCACCGATTATCATAGGTTTCAAACAAAATTGTGTGTTTTGGAATGTAAGCTCATTCATGTCTGTTGTGACATCATATGTTACGATAATTACCGATACCCCAACCCTCCACCCCTACTTACGTATGCTGTCATAACAGCCGAGTATCTCATAGTTCGCTATTGTGAATTATGCTTCACAGTAGTTTTCACTCTGTCTTTGTGTCACTTTCAAGCTGCACCAGGACACTCGCTTGTTCATCTGCCTCTAAATCACTCACTGCTTCTGTACGCTGCCTCTACATAATGCCTGATAAGTGGACCTGTTTTCCTCATTAATGTATCATGCTACCTCTTTGTGCATGTTTAGAATAACCAATAACCATAAACACATGATCATCCTGCAGTATGGAATTGGAATATGGAAATATGGAAATTAATGTACAACAATGAGCATAGACTCATAACATCCTTACTATGTGTTGTGGAGCTGAACAGTGACCACCACCTATAGTTTTTCACTGGTCTTTGTACTGGCATTTAATATCACTGGCACTTAGTATCTGTAATGAACTACTGATACCATGAAGTATTGTGAATAATGTGAGGAAAGAGGTTTTTAATTCACTCTTAGTCTATTAGCACAGATCACACACTCAAAAAAATGTGCATCTCCAAAAATTTAATTTTTCAGGAAAATTAAAAAAAAAAAAATCATGGGGTATAGTATAGTACAAAATTAATAACAGAATTTAGACACAGCGTATAAATTTAAAAAATAAGGTATGAAATGTATATTTTGAGATTTAAAATGGACTTACATGGTTTGTACATGGCAAACATGTGCAGTTTTCTCTGAATCACAGTTAACACAGCCACTGTTAATAAATTTTTTGCAAATAGATATTACTACTTTAAAAAAATAAATAATTTAAAGCATGAGTACATAAATATAGAGATTGCAAATCACATACTTGTGAGTAAACATAATTTCCCTGAAATATTTGTATTGTACTTTGCTAAGTTTGGTCACATCAGATTTTGTGAAACAGTAAGTACAGCAAGTATTTTGTGCTACTTTATCACTGTGACCTTATCAGAAAAAAAGCCTTCGGCATTCAGATATATAAAGAAGCATGAATTTATGGCCTGCCGAAGGAAAGTATGCATGAGCAGGGACCTTTTGTAGGACATCTCTAGAGGCATGACAATTTTTCAGAACACTGGCTGTACACAGTGAACAAATAACAAACTTGCACAGCACATTAGCGATTAACACCTTCGATAACCAAGACGCATTCATGCAAAGAAACCTGAGCTGCATAAAAGATTGTGCGAGAAAAATTGACTAACATGATGCTGTGCTTCCCCAGGGGCAGTGTTGATGGAAAAGAAAGAATCCAGTCAGGCGAGATACTGATGACAAAATGCAATGCCAATTTACTCAGAAAATGTCAGAACCAGTTTTTAGTGAACCTTTCCCCAACCCACCCATCTTTGTACAAGGGAAGATAATATTAAATGTACTCTGGACCTGCCATCTGATCTGCTAGCCAGCTAGCTACACTCTGAGCCTAGATGACACCTGATGAAGTACTGGAGGTCTAGAGTAGGATGAGAAAAAGAAAAAAAGATGTAAAAATGGACAATGTAAAATTTTTGAATTTCTAAATGTAAAAATGTAATTTTCCTGATGACTAACATCTTATTGTAATCTTACTGAAAATTACATTTTCAATGGAACTTTGATGAAGGTACAGTGGATATAAAAAGCCTATACACCTCTGTTAAAATTCCAGGTTTTTGTGATGTAAAAACATGTCATGATAAATCATGTCAGATCGTTTTCTACCTTTAATGTAATATACAACCAACAAACTTCAAGTGAAAAACAAATAGAAATGTCTTTAGGGGGGACCCTTATAATAACCTGGTTGCATAAGTGTGCATACCCCTTAAATATTAGTTTGTTAAAGCACCTTTTGCTTGTAATAGAACACTTAGTCTTTTCTGGTAAGAGTCTACCAACTCTTTTATTCCCCCTCTTCCTTGCAAAAATGCTCCGGGTCTATCAAACTGCAAGAGGATCTCCTCTGCAGAGTCCTCTTCAAGTCATTCCACAGGTTTTTGATAGGATTCAGATCTGGCCAAACTTCTTCCTCTTCTGAAGCCATTTTTTTGTTGATATGGGTTTGTGCTTCGGGTTATTATCATGCTGGAAGGTGAAATTTTTCTAACTCTTTAGCTGTCTAACAGAGGTCTGCAATTTTTTTTATTTTTTTTTGCCAAAATAGATTGGCATTTAGAGGTATTCATGATTCCCTGTATCTTGAATAGAACCCCAGTCCCAACTGAAGAGGTGCAATGCGATACCATGATGCTGCCACCACCATGCTTCACCGTGGGTATGGTGGCCTTTGGCCTTTGATAAGGTGTCTTGTTTTTGCAACAAACACTTCTTTTAGAATTATGCCTTGGAGGTTTTTTTTTTTGGGAGAAAGGGCTTCTGTCTAGCCACCCTACCCCATAACCTAGATGTGAAGAACATGAGAGAGTATTTTCACATGCAGGGATTGACCAGTACTGGCCATATATTCCTGCAGCTCCTAATTTTTAAAAGGATCTCTTGACAATCTATCTGACAGGTTTTCTCCTTGTCCTTTCATCTATTTTGGAGGATCATCCAGTTCTTGGTAATGTCACTGTGGTGCCCAATTTTGTCCACTTGTTGATGATGGCCTTCACTGTGTTTCATGATACATCTAATTTTTTTAGAAATTCTTTTGTACCCCTCTCCTGATCCATATCTTTTGAAAAAGAGATCCGGTACATGATTTGTAAGCTCTTTGCTGACCATGGTTTCAGGAGTCAGGTGAAACCATGTCAAGAAAATTCTACAGAAACAGCTTTTTTATTTGGCGTGAATCAGAATCACTTCATTGATGACAGCTGTATGATAAAAACTATTGAACATGAGTTTGAATGTGAATGGTTCATTCTCCCCATTTTAAGGTGTGCACACTTACACAACAAGATTATTTTAAGTTTTTCCTTTTTTCCTCTAAATCATTTCTATTTGTTTTTCACTTGAATTTTGTTGGTTGCTATATCACATTAAAGGTAGAAAATGATCTAGCACGATTGATTTTTAAAAATTATTCACATTACAAAAACCTGCTACAATTTTAACAGGGGTGTGTAGACTTTTCACATCCACTGTATATGCCAAGATTGGTTGATAGTAGATCATGATGATCTACTCAGTGGTTGATGGTAGATTATCACCTATAATGCATAAGCATGTACTTTTATTTAGCATATTTACTCATCCCACCAAGCCCCAAAATTTGCCTGTTTCATAGGAGGGGAAAATGAGTCCCACTGTTCCTCACTCATAGTGTTCATCATCACATCGTTTACTTTCTTATTTGCATAAAGCACTGCTCACTTGACTTGACCTTGCCCATGGCCACATATCCAACTCTCAATGAAAATGAACAACATCTGGGCTGGCCTTGTTTTCTCAGCAATGCACTTCTGGTGTGAACATTGGGTGAAACATTATATCTGATAATCACATTTAGTATGTCATCACACAGACATTACCTCCAAAAACCTTCACTGTTCAGCTCTATAACAAAAAGAATTTTTAAATAAATTAGGCCAAATTGTGTAGCATCCTTCAGATTATACAGAACGTTGGTTGGGTTCTAAACTTTTGAAGGCTGCACTCAGAACTCTTTCTCTGTGTGTGTGTGTGTGTGTGTGTGTGTGTGTGTGTATGTGTGTATAGTGTGGGTTCTTTAGGCGGGCGCTTTATTTCCGGACCATGCCCAAGTACCATGGAGTGAAGATGTGTAGGGAGCAGCGCTTCCTAATTGACGACGCTAACAAAAAAAAGCACTGGATTACAAACTGGACCAACACACCACAATGATTCCACAAACACACGGACATACACACACAATACATTTTTGAGGTGAGGTATCCACACAGTATTACTTGGTCCAATGAGAGACGAAATGACCACGCACAACTCCAGCCAACATACATCATTTTATATTAGCATTGTGCAAACTATGTGACCAGATGCAAACTCCCTAGTTACACACTCCATTGTATTGCCTTTGTTTACAAACAAACTAAAAGATGTGATTTATCAAAGGGCATGACACACTGTTATCTATAAAAATTTGTCAAAAAGTACACGAGATATGCATAGCTAAAAACAGTAGTGGTGGCCATCTTGAAGCCAAATCATGTCTTTCCTCAGCACATACTGTACGTATATATATATATATATATATATATATATATATATATATATATATATATATATATATATATATAAATTTGGATGACAATATGGTTCCTGTTTGATTTGTATATTTTGATATATATTGTATATTATGCATAAATCAAATGGTATTGTCAGGATTTAGGTGTACAATTTACATAATGCTGAACCCTTTGCTATAAGCTTTGCTTATAGCTTCAGTCTATTCATCTAACAAAAGAATAAATGTACAGAGACAGAGAATGTACAGAGGAGGTTGTGCATTCACACCCCAGCTGATGTGAGTTCTGTGTTACCGTATGAGTGTTGACATGTGCGTGGGCACGTAAAAAAAATATATATAACATCGTCGCAGTCCCTGATGGACAATATGAGCTCTGTATTAGCATATTAAAATATATAGGATCCTATTCATAGTTGATGACTTAAGTACAAAAGTTACAACAGTGCTTAAGCTGGGGAAAGTTATGCGAATTCAGAGTTTAAGTCTATTTCAGAATTTCAGAGCGTTTAAGTTTGTTTTCTGGTCTCTTCATTCAGATAATGCAAACATGTGCTGTTCATGCTTCCAAGTTTGCCAGCTTTTTCCCGGGTAGAGACGCCAAAGACAAGCACTTCCCTTTAAATCATGTATAGAAAATTAGGACTAAGGAGGGAAATATTATAACAGATAGACTAATATAATATTATATGAATGAGAAGATGGCATGCAGTATGTCCAGTATTTTTCTGCATGAATCATCGATTATTGCAATTATCACAATAACCCTCTACTGCATGACTTATTAATTTTACATAAAAAAAACATGGATTTTTATTACTTGAATCAGTTCAGGGGGAGTTGGTAAATTGTGGAAACTGCAATGGTGGAAAGTAAAAAAAAACACAAAATGAATAAGATTACAATTCTAATTACTTCACTTTCTAGACTATATGTTGCAGAGTTTTTTTTGCCACCCAGTAAGCATGTAAAAGTATATCTTCTAGAAAGGAGTTACAGTTGTAAAAAGTAAGTGGATGGATTTGCTCACTCAAAATACATACAAAAATTAGATCCAAACATGTTTTCGGTGAAGTATCTTTTTAATCCTTTCTCTTGAATTCTTAATTCTTTCTGTTGAAACGTAAAATAAGGTGCAATTGCAAAATGTCTAAAATTACAACAGTTTTTTCTTACTTTGAACATGAAAAAAAAAAAAAACTATTAGAGAAGCCTAGTATATTGTTTGCTATGTAGGCCTGTTTCAATCCATGCTTGCACATACCACAGTTCCATTATCACATGTTGATGTCATATGGCAACAATCACATTTTACCATTTAACAGAATATTAAGAATATATAAACTTGTTTAAATGACAAAAAAATAAACGTTAACTTATCTCAAATAGTTTCCCATCCCCCCTCCCTTTAAGTAGATTTGCCTAAATATTGAGCCCTCTGATGATGACCTTCGCCATGCCATGTGATTGATAAAAAGCAGTTCCTCCTGGTCATGTGACATGGCATTTTTTTTCTTATGTCAAAGTTAAACCCCCCCTTTTTCCAGTCACATAGGAAAATAGTAGTTTTGTATGATATAAAAAAATGGACCTAAATTAATTGCCATATGTCAACACCATGCAGTAAAGGAGGCTGCAAAGTTGGTTTAACTTAAAAATATGGCTTCCACCCTCATTTGGACGCTAATAATTTAGCACTTGATCCAGTATATCCTATTATTTTGCATTTTATTTTTCTGTTGTGTGCCAACAGTTACTTGTGCGCACAACTTAACGAAGCCATGAAATACTGAATTGAGGTCATGAAGTCGTAATGTGTGTGCATGATATAATCTATTTTACCACACTTTTAATTTAATATTTTGAGTTATCAAATTAATAAAATAATGGATTTATGATTACAGCTCATTTTATGCCATTCATAGTTTAATTGATAAAAAGTTAGTCCTCAAAATAAGCAATGTCTCTGATGTCCAACCTCTATGCAAAAACTTTTTTGCACTTTAAAGATTAATTAATTCATAGTGTCATATCATATTTATATTTAATATTGACCTCAAATGACATTCCATTGTTTTTTTTAAGGGTATTTACAACCCAAATGTCATATTGTTGTTGCATCAAACTGTCAGACAATGACACTGAACTTAATAAAGTACAAGTTTAGAACTGCGCAGAACAGAGACACGCCTCTGTTTTAGACAAACTCCGCCCCTCATGAGTAACTCTGGTGTAACTCTGAATAGCATTTAAGTCTGCCAATGTGCGCAATTTTACTACTGAATCCTCACTGTTCTCCTTTAACTCAGCTCTGAATACGGCCCATATTTAGCAAATGGCACATAATAAAACTGTAATTAGATTTTTTTTCTATACATAATTTCTTTGTGTGTGTATATGGGTGTTTAAAAACAGCAGTGCCATCTCCTTATCTTTGAGTGTGAAATATTCCTCATTTATCGTGTTCATCTTGTTGCATAATAGGGTTTGGTTTTTGTCTCATCTTACCTCAGTTGTTTTAATCGAAACTCTCAATCGAGTTTTATTTCAGAATTGTTTATGCCAAACACATCTTTACAATGTTACGGTAATTTTGTGAACATGTCCTTGCTGATGTTCTGTCATGAGTCACCATAAGAGGATGAGTGTAGGATTGTTCAACAATAACACACTCAATTGAGAACGATGTAGCTGAACTACCCACTACAATTCCTACAGTAGCATCAGCTTGCTAGCATCCTAGCACGCAACCTAGCATGATTAGCATAGGTAAAAATCTGAGGTGTAATGAATATAGGGGTTGGGTTGATGCCAGACAGGCAAACAAATGTGCCATCATGCTAACTAAATGGCCTGCTAACAGACGAGCACAGAGTGTCTAGTATTCTGAGCAGCTGGTGTGTGAAGTGAAGATTATGGGATGTAGCCAGGTTCCTAAGTGGCTTGCTTGCTAAAAGGCTAGAGCGTTAATTAGCTGGTGGACAAGGGTGAATAAAAACAAATATTGGAATACGGCCCAGATTTTATCTTTTATTCAGTAAGACCAAAAATGTCTGTGATGTGCCATATTCCAGGTAGTTTATTGTTCTAAAACTTTTAACCCTTTATCTGGCAGTAGGATGCAGTGTCTCTACTTGTCTTGTCAAAAATGTCTTTGTTCATTGTTTTATACTCTAACTGCATTAACATGTTAATTTACACACAACAGATCAATATTTCATACAGCCTGTGTGCTATATTCACTGCCAAAACAGAATGATCATGTTGTAACTATTGCGATTTTTTTTTTCAGTAAAGATGGACTGATGATTGATGTTGTTAATTATCCATAAATCAACAAATCACTTTTCTATTTGACTTGTGTAGGAAGAAAAATCAGTGTTTTGTATTATGATTTATTTTTGTATTTAAGATATTTTGTAAATGACATAGGACATATGTTATTTAGCATTTTTTACATTTGTGATTTTTTAATTATTGCCTTAATTTTAATAACTTTCTACTTTCAATTTTTTTTGTGTTTAATACATTAAAATCCAAAGTATTATAAAACAAGTCACAATTTCTAAGTGAGTTAATTTATAATAATAATAATAATAATAATAATAATAATAATAATAATTGTTGTTGTTGTTGTTGTCATTATTGTTATTGTTATTATTATTTAGTTGTGCGTGTAAATATAACTGAATACATCAAATATTTCTACAATTATAAAAATGAAAGATGTGAAGATATTCTCTGAACTACATATCCACCAGAACAATGCCAGATCCTCTTAACCAATGAGATACTGGAAGTGTATTAGCTCTATATAATCTGACTGTTGCTGGATTTATAATCAAGCAACCTTTTTTTTTAATATTAAAGGATTAAATATAATATAGCTAAAACACCATCTGGCTGCACAACTGAATAAGCTTGCTAATTAGCAAAGATATGTTACAAGCTAAAGCTAACTTCTAGTTGGATTAATTTGAAATCTGCATACTACCAGTACCAAGCAACATTAGTACTCAAGACAGGACAGACCTGACATCTTGGAGAGCTTTTCGCGTTGAGCTAACCGACCCTAATTGAATTTAGAGTGTCAGCAATATTATTAAAAAATGCTGAAATGTTTTGATAGAATCACAGACACCAAGAGCAAGGCAAACTAACTTGTTAGCATGTTAAATAACTGATTTGCCAACAGGCTAGAGTACAAGGTGTCTGGTATGCTGAATATCTAGCATGCAAAGCAGCTGGTTTGTGAAAGTGAATAGTTTGCTAAGTGGAGTGCTGAGTAGAGTGGTAAGCAGCTGGTGGACAAGGGCACAGTAAAAATTATATTGGAACCCGGCCCAGATTTTAATCCACGATGAATCCTTCATTACTCTGAGAGAAAAATATTTCTGTGAATAATGGTTTGGACTGTAGCAAACTTTTCTCTAAAGAAAATGAGGAACCATACAAAGGCAGTGATTATAAGCTTTCTATACATGCTGAACAGCTCATGCTAGCTTGCTTGAAAATTAGCAATATATGGCCCCAAATTTAGTCACTATCACAAGGACACAAAATGTGACCATATTCCAAGTAGGTTCAATCATTTTGTGTGTGTGTGTGTGTGTGTGTGTGTGTGTGGTTTTTGACTATTTGTCATATGTCATCCAGGCTTATTACGGTGTAACACTATGTTGTTTATAGAAAATAAGGATAGTGTTTTAAACAGATTTTAAAAATATGTTTAAAAAGATTCTTTTTAAGTAGAACACTTGAAGGCTACTGCAGCTGATAAATGAACACTGCCAGCAGGGACAGTCCTGATGTAACGGTTGGCTGTTCCACTGCAATTCTTTGTGGCAATGGGGGCATGCTTGTGTAATATTTCAACAATATAATACACAGGGAATAACAAATATAATCATGACCATATTGTTCAGTCTGTTTTATGTTTCTGAATAATTGAGAGACCTGAGTGACAGGCACAAATTTCCCAACAATAGATTTGATTGAAGTGTAAGAGCATGCTGGGACCTCCTAAAAATCTGCTCTAAGTTATCCTCATACACCAGATGGCCAAACAGATGGACAAAAGTAGACTACTGTATGGAAATAAGACTTACTCTCATGGGCCGCATGGTGACACAGCTGGTAGTGTTGCCACCTCACAGCTCCAGGGTCCCTGGTTTCATCCTAAGCTTGGGAGACTGAGTGGCATTTCGTATGTTCACCCTGTGTCCGTCTGGGTTTTCTGCAGGTTCTCCAGTTTCCCCCCATTGTCCAAAAACAATGGATACAATGGACTAACATCCAATCCAGGGTAAATTCTTCTGCCTTGCGTCCAGTCTGGGGATAGGCTCCAGTTCCGTTTGACCCTGATCAAAATAAATGAAGGTTAATGAACATGAATGCAGGAATGAATCACGCACACACACATTCTACACAGGGTAATGGGGAGCCTGGATCCTATCCCAGGGAAATTGGGGCACAAAGTGGGGGACGCCCTGGACAGGTTGCCAACCCTTTCCCAGGGCACAATCTCACACACACATTCACACACTCATTTACACACTACAGACGATTTGGAAACGCCAGTTGGCTTACAATGCACTTTAGACTGGGGGAGGACACCAGAGTACCAAGAGGTAACCCCTGAAGCACAGGGAGAATATGCAAACTCCGTGCACAAAGGGCAGAGGAGGGAATCGAACCCCCAACCCCGGAGGTGTGAGTCAAACCACTAAAACCACCATGCCCCCCAGCATTTTTACATTGTTATTTCTTTGGCAAATTGTTATTTCTTTGTCATTTCTCATTATCATTTATTTCAATTTGTTATTATTACAAAGCATTATTATAATAAAGTCTTATTATTTTAGCAGTAGAAAATGTTTAAAAAGGCAGCATTCTCTTTTCTACCACCCTTTATGGTGATATTATTTTTTTATGCTTTTGGATGGAAACATAACCTAAACTTGGCAAGGACAGAAAATGATTGACAGCCGATTTTAATCTGTGATTGGCCAGCGCAGAATGTGACTGACTACCAGCAGTTAGGTGACTGTTATAAGCAATCAAAGTCCCGCCCACGGCTTTCTTTTCCAGCCTGACCCTGCAGCATTCCTGTACTCACTCCAAGCAGAAGCCGAGCAGCGTACTGCGCATGCGCATCATGGTTCCCGTAATAGCCCAGCTGCGCCCTCTGGCGTCGACAAGCACGGCAGCGTCTCAGTTTCTCAGCGGCAGCTTTTAAAACCACAGCAGCGTCTTATTGATCATAAAGAGGCTTCCGGAGTTCCCGACTCTGAGGGTTTTGTTTTTTTTCTTTTCCCAACAGTACACACGTTAAACCCATTCCCACTACTTCACATCCGGACCCGAACAGCGCTGTGAATATGGACTAAATCAAGAATGCAGCACGCTTGGGAATTCATTATTATTTTACATCTTAATGTCATCGTTTCTGAAGGTAGGAATGTTAAATCCGATCGATCTGGAGATAACGTTTAGAGTTTCACTTTTATCTCATGCTTGCTCATGGGCTCTGATGACTCAGTATGTTGTGTAGAAGATGGATGAATATTCATGAGTAATTAAATTGTATTGTTTTAGCTTCTTAAGCCTGTAGTAGCCCAGGAATAGTGTGAGGTGCCTAGTACCATAAAAGTGTTGAATAATAATAATAATTTTTTAAAAATCTGCAGTCCTTGTATTAACTCTTAAATGGTGCATGATCAAATTATTGAGCTAAATTCACTTAAGTGTTCTCTGATTGGGGTAATGAGACTTGCACAGTGTCAAACCTGCACTGCCCTGCTGACTTCTGTCCACATATATGTTTATATGTCATCATGTGTAATTGTATTATTTTCTATCTATTATTATTAATATTATTATCATTATTATCATCATCATCATTATTATTATTATTATTATTATTATTATTATTATTATTATTGTTGTTGTTGTTGTTGTTGTTGTTGTTGTTGTCGTTCTTAAAGGTGTTCATTCATCCAGCTAGACAGTGTTCCAGTGTCTGCTATTCAGCAGCTGCTCATTCGAACTCTGTGTTTTAAGTAGAAATGACCCTTGCCAAACATTACACGACTTGTGCAGCTATAACTTAGGCAGAAAGGTGATACTGGGCCTGATTACAGACCATTACAGACTAGTTTGAGTCAGTACAGAACTGTTACAGCCAGTTGATATGTGATTATTGTTATTACAGATGAACATCCCAGTAAGCATCATAGAAGCCGAACAGAGAAAGGCTGTGGCTACAAAATATAGACCAATGCTATAGATCATTTCTCCAGACAAGTGCAACAGACTAGCAATGCAGACAAGTAACAAATGAGGGCTATACACGTAAGCATCGAAGACGAGTGCTACAGATCATAGGCAGCTAGTGGTTTTGTTCAAATTGGTTTGGTTAGAATAGAGGAAGCACAGCCACCTGTTATTGTAATCTTTTATCAATCATTAGCTATATTTAAATCCATATATATTTTTATGAAAATTTTGGGATATCACATTGAAAAAACTAAAATTATGGATGTGAATAAAATCTTGAAAATGTGTATAAAAAATTTATGTGCTCAATTGAGGCAGATCGTTTTTTTAATTGATAAGAAGACATGCACATAAAGTGCGATGGAAACACATATACTGAATAAATTCCTGAATAAATGCGCATCAAAAAAGTCACATGATTTTGCCTCAACAAAACATGTGATTGGATAATTGGCTCAGAAAGGTAAAAATGGCGGTGAGTGAGACGCGCTAGTTTAACCTGGAAGTGACCGATTTTATTCTCTTGAACATGTGGGATGGAAAGGGTGCTTTATTCGCACGTGTTATGTTAAATTCACAAGTTGGATGGAAACATTACTATTGCATGTTCTGTTTTATCTGTTTTTTTTTAGTCTTCCATGTGAGAGCATGAAAAGACTACCAAAATCAGGTTGATGATAAATTAATAGTGTCTGCCAACTCAGAAACCGAAACAAACAAACAAACAAAAAAAACAAATTCAAATAATCAAACATAAAAATATTTACCTTTTACAAAATAACAAGCTATACTAATTGTGTAAAACTGTTATGTATTCGGTTATTAATTGTCTGCTGCATTTCCATGCACACTGTGAGTCTGACTATCTGTCTGCATTTTCCATACTGCTCATCTTACCCAGAGTCACAGGGGAGCCTTGGGCCTATCCCAGGGAACTTGGGGCACACACTATATTTTGTGATTTGGAAATGCCAATCAACCTACAACTCATGTTTTTGGGCTCGGGGGCAAAAGTCGAGTACCTGGAGGAAACCCCGAAAGCACGGAGAACATGCAAACTCCATGCACACAACGCGGAGGCAGGATTCAAATCCCCAACCCCGTAGGTTTGAGGCAAACATGCTAACCTAAGCCAACATGCCTCCTTGTGAATCTGACTAGTGATGATAAGTTTCAAATTTGAGATGTCAGTCATGTTCATTACTGTTTCAATAACTGACAGTTGGTTACTAGATCTAGCCCCTTTGAATGATTTCTCAAACATCATATGGAGAACCTGTGTGTCCAGGCAGGACAAGCGACGAGTGCAGTGTCCAATAAATGTAGAGATATTTTTTTCTATGCTAAACATACCATTGAAGCACCCATTGACTCCAAGTGAAGCCAAGTGTCCGAGAGGGACCCAGTTTCCAGTGTCGCAGAGAAGAGTATGGATTCCCCTTTGAGTCTGGTTCCTCGCAAGGTTTCTTCCTCATGTCGTCTCAGGGAGTTTTTCCTTGCCACTGTTGCCTCTCGCTTTAGATTTGGGATCTAAAATCTAAAACCATTTCCGGATTTCTGTAAAGCTATAAATCTTTGCGACGATGTCCATTGTTAAAAGCGCCACGTAAATCAAATTGAATTGAAAATCCTGTTTTCAACTGAGCATTAATCTCTTCTCCCAATATACTCCCAACACTGCAATCTGCTCTACAAGCCCACAGAAGCCATGGTTCAATGAGTTTCTATTGGCGCTGTGTAGGGGGATTCAAAGAAGATTTTCATGCAGGCTGCGATGTCCACCAAAAACATTTCACGTTAAATGCAAACAGTGCGATGTTTGATGATTTTATTTGGTAAAATAATGAATTTCACCAAGAGGAATGAATAATATAGACACATTTGTACATTTACTATAGTAACTTTTCATTGGCACTTTTGATTGAAATTTTAGGCAGGCCGGCTTCCCATGTAGACTTAACGTAGTCTACAGACATGTGTCAAGGATGATTGC
Organism: Ictalurus punctatus; assembly: GCF_001660625.3. Lineage (NCBI taxonomy): Eukaryota > Metazoa > Chordata > Actinopteri > Siluriformes > Ictaluridae > Ictalurus > Ictalurus punctatus. The sequence continues at coordinate 13,758,248 of NC_030417.2, read as the reverse complement.
TATAGACGAAGTTCATCATTGATGAATGCTACAGATGAACATAAAAGACAAGAACTATAGACAAGACTAACAGCTCATCTGTTGTGTTTGTCTGTTACACTTGTCTATAGCACTCGTCTGGGACAGTTGGGAAAGCTGCCTCCTATCTCCTGCTATATTATCACTGCATTTCTAGCAGCTTCTGATTTCTACCGCTCACCAATAATAAACAAACTGTGATACTCAGGTTGGACACTTATCATGCTTTGAATTAGGACCATTGTTTCTGGGGTTTTTTTTTCAGCACAGCCTGCATCCTCAATGCCTCATGATGGATGGTGGGCTTATAAAGAAGTCATAGAAGGAAGTTTTATTCCAGGTAAGAACATAAGCCTAATACCAGACTTCTCCCCCATAACTGTCTCCTAACGGCAGGAGAAATAAGTGCTTTCACACGGCATGTGTTTATTTGGGTCAGCGCTCATATGGATTTGCTGTGACGTCAGTTATATAAATCGTGTGAATAAGTGAACGCTGATGAATAAATCAGTTTTGCACGCTTTTATTCAGAAACAGATTTTTAAATGAATCTAGATATCTATGTGTATCTGTGTGTAATAGGACCCAGTTTCAGTGTTCAGCTGCGTTCTTGTCATCTGTGTGTTACTATCTATTTTACACCTCATGCTTCATCTAAGAGAACACGATGCTTTTGTTAAAGCATCTGATTCAAAGCACAATCTGGAGCAGATGGCAGATGCAGTGATGTATGACAAACACACCCGATTATTTAATTTACACTGTGATTATACAGGTCAATCCCACTGACACAGAAATCTGTTTAATAAATCAAGGATATGCACATCATAGAATACAATACAAAACCTACACAGTATAAACATCCACACCAAAGCATAAGAACCTAAGAAATGCACCAAAAGCACTATACAGCACCAAAAGCACTATAGCATTTTATCATAATGTCCATTATGTGAAAAGGCTCCAGACTCTGTAATTGAGTCTAATAAATGCAGCTCTGTTGCTCTGCACAATATCCTCTTAGCTCAAATTGAGTTGATTTAATCAACAGAACATGTAGGATGCTTCTTTATTTTCTTGCACATTTAAGAATGTAGATGGGAGCTAAGGAAATATATAGATGCCAGTTTAACATCAATGTATTTTTTGCATTAAGAAGATCAGGGCAAGTGTACAATGGAACAGGTGAGAATAATGTTAGTCGGTGAGGCTATAGCAGAACAGGTGAAAGTAATTATCAAAGGGTGTGGCTAAAGCAGAACAGGTGAGAATAATAATCAAAGGGTGTGGCTAAAGCAGAACAGGTGAGAATAATAATCAAAGGGTGTGGCTAAAGCAGAACAGGTGAGAATAATAATCAAAGGTCGTGGATAAAGCATAACAGGTGAGAATAATAATCAAAGGGCGTGGCTAAAGCAGAACAGGTGAGAATAATGATCAATGGGCGTGGATAAAGCATAACAGGTGAGAATAATAATCAAAGGGCGTGGCTAAAGCATAACAGGTGAGAATAATAATCAAAGGGTGGGGCTAATGCGGAACAGGTGAGAATAATGATCAATGGGCATGGCTAAAGCAGAACAGGTGAGAATAATGATCACTGGGCATGGCTAAAGCAGAACAGGTGAGAATAATGATCAAAAGCCATGGCTAAAGCAGAACAGGTGAGGATAATGATCAAAGGGTGTGGCTAAAGCAGAACCGATGAAAATAATGATCATTAAAGGGTGTGGCTAAAGCAGAACAGATGAAAATACTGATCTGAGAGCAGGGCTGAGGCAGAACAGGTGAGAATAATATTCAAAGGGTGTGGTTAATGCAGAACAGGTGAGAATAATGGTTAAAGGGTTTGGCTAATGCAGAACAGGTGACGGTAATTATCAAACGCAGAACAGGTGAAAATAATTATCTGAGGACAGGACTGAGGCAGAACAAGTGAGAATATTAATCAAAGGGTGCGGCTGAAGCAGAACAAATTAAATTACTTATCTGAGGGCAGGGCTGAGGCAGAACAGGTGAGAATAATGATCAAACGGTGTGGCTAATGCAGAACAGGTGAGAATAATGGTCAAATGATGTGGCTAATGCAGAACAGATGAAAATAATGATCTGAGGGCAGGGCTGAGGCAGAAACGGTGAGAATAGTGAATTGAAAAGGGCTGCAGTAGAAAAATAAGTGTTGGCCTGAAGTACAAATATTGGTCAGAAGAGGTAAGAATAAGCATTAGGGACAGGGACAAAGCAGTAGATAGAGAAAATGGGAAATGTTAATGATTGTAAAGGTGTGATAGTGATTATGTACAACACTGTTGTTTTCCTGACTTTGACGCTTCGTCGCAAACAGAGCGAACAATGCTGAAATCTTATCTGCTGTGTTAATCTGTGTGATCTAAAACGTACAGAAGCGGGATTACTGCACTGTCACTATATTGGGAAAGCCATATTTTATGTAGGTCACTGAACACAAGCACACATTTATGTGCTTAAACGTCTGTAAGAGACACTGAGTATGGGATACACAATAGTAATTTAGGACAGAATATGCACAATTTCAACTTTTTTGGTCTTTGGGGTAAACACTGGAGGTGAAAGAATGAAAGATTAAAAAACAGGCGTTCACAGCAAGGATATTATCTTTTGATGCCTTTAAATTGTTACAATACTACTTTTTTCCATTTTCTTTTCTTTTCCTTTTTTTTTTTTGGTAATCAATTTCACATGGCACAGATTTTAGCAAGAGGGCAGACCTTACAAATCTTTCATACAATATTCAAAAATTCAACAACAGGAAATGTAAATAAGCATGTAGAAATCATGAAAGTCAGCTGAGCAAAGAGAACAGAACCAATACTAAATAAGAAACAAAACACCTACAGATGTCTGTTTTCCCTAAGTTGATGACTGGCATTTAAATCAGTGATTATGCAGTATAATAGCATGTTTATATATGCAAATGAAAGGGAATTCTAATAAATCTAATAAAACCATATGATGTAATTAGACAAGGCAGGACACCATAGGCCACATAAACATAATCACAAATGCCTGATCATCGGCAGTTCACTGTGGATATATTTCAAACACTATCTGCTATCTGCTATACAGGCCACATATAAACATTGTGTGTGTTGTTGCAGTTCCCTCTTTTTGGGGATTGGTGAACTCTGCATGGAAACTTTGCTCGGTTGGGAAAAGACAGTCGCCGGTGAACATTGAGACCCGCCGTTTGACTTTTGACCCCTTCCTTACCCCCCTACGTATCACAGGAGGACGAAAGGTAAGGGCCATCTATTGAAATGTGTATAATTCTATAACAGAGTAAGACCAATGAAATTGTGTCTGTTCGTAAGTTACTCATGTCATGTTTAGCAAACTGACAGTTATACACAAGGGGGTGCTATTAAGCAGTGGTTAAAACTGATCATAATAATTACAGATTTAATATTTCAGTAAAGAATAGGAATGCCATTGGTCTCAGTGCCATGTGATGAGATTAATTATTACAGTGCTTTGAATGTGTTTGTTCTTTTTACATTGGGGGAAATAAGTATTGGACGCGCCAACATTTTTTACAGTAAATATATTTCCAATGAGGCTATTCACATGAAATTTTCACCAGACGTTGGTATAAACTCAAGAAATTTGGAAATATAAAGAATGCACAACATTAAAGTCCATAAATAAAGTTATGTGTAATAAGGTGGAATGACACAGGAAAAAAATATTGAACACACTAAAAAAAGCAGTTCTCCAAGGCAAGGTAAGACAAGGAACCAGCTAAAATCCATAAGTAATTATACCCCCATCTGTGCAAATTAATATCAGCTGGGTTAGTAAATTTATGCTCCTCACAAGATTCCTGACCAGGGAGTCAGAAGAATAGTCAGAAGAGTAGCCCAAGAGCCAAGGACCACTCAGAAACAGTTCCAGAAACACTTGGAGGCAGCTGGTGCCATCGTCACAGAGAAAACAATAGGCAGTGCACTCCACTGCTCATGCTCACCCCGCAAGACTCCATTAATAAAGAAAAGACATGTTGAAGCTCATTTAAAGTTTGCTACAACTCATTTGGACAAGCCTATGAAATACTGGGAGAGTGTAGCCAACTTTTTGCTGTCATACTACACACAATGTTTGTCACCCATAACATCTCACCTATGCCAACAGTGAAGTTTGGAGATGGAAGCATCATGATGTGGGGCTGTTTTTCATTGCACGGTATTGGCAGACTTCATATAATTGAAGGAACCATGAATGGAGCCCTTTACTGGAAGATTCTTGAGAAGAGTCTGTTGCAATCCACCATGATAATGAAGATGAGACATGGGTGGACCTTCCAGCAGGAGAATGATCCAAAGCATACAGCAAAGGAAACTCTCAGTTGGTTTCAGAGAAAAAAATCAAGGCGTTCAAATGACAAAGTCAATAACCTGACTTGAAGCCAATTGAACAAGATTTAAAGACAATATGTTTATAAGAATGGGCCAAAATCACACCTGGGCAGTGGTAGCAGTTGGACTACTGCTCAGAAGGTTGCGAGTTCAAACCTCAGCACCGCCAAAGTGCCACTGTTGGGCCCTTGAGCAAGGCCCTTAACCCTCAACTGCTCAAATGTATAAATGAATTAAATGTAAGTTGCTCTGGATAAGAGTGTCTACCAAATGCCATAAAAATTAATACTTTCTTCATACAGGAAGTGTCTTGAAGCTGTCATTACAAACAAAGGCTTCTCCACTAAGTATTAAATAAATTTCAGTTAGCGTGTACAATATTTTTTTCCTGTGTCATTCCGCTTTATTACACATAACTTTATTTATGGACTTTAACATTGTGAATTCCTTATATTTCCGAATTTCTTGAGTTACTACTGGTGTCTGGTGAACATTTCATGTGAATATCCTCATTGGAAATATATTTACTGAAAAAAAAGTCGATGCGTCCCAATACTTATTTCCCCCCTCTGTATATACGCATTTATTTATTCCTACTTTAAATAAAGCTGTCAGCAAAGAGAACCTCAGACCTGTGAGCTGAAGACTTCGAGCAGTGGATTGAGTCAGATCAATAATATGACCATAGGCTGTATACAAGCTGTGTGCAGTTACATGCTGAACACGAGATGCTTGTTATTACATTTGAAATCTTCATAGGGGGGATGTTAAATTAATTACATATCTGAGGTGAACTTTAATCACTCTTTCCCTTTCTAATTACACTCCACCAGCACTTAGAGCCACACATTGGATTGATTTATTTTTTACCACCACTAGTGGCCGGCCCAGAGTAACATGATACAATAGTATCCGCAATCCATTGCTCTTCTTGTGAGACCCGGATGTGAAGACTTGAATTTTAAGACCCGAATTTTAAGAAGTTGAAAAATAATGTGTTGAAATACTACCTGACGAATAATGAAGATGGTATTTTAACAACTGAATATTTTGGAACCGTGTTTTAGGAAGGTGAATATGTGTGCATTGAATTTTGAATGCTGGAATTGTGTTTTCAATCAAAATATACAAACGCAATGAATTGCAGAGGAAACAAATTCAAGCATTGTTATTGCTGTGTTTTTCTTTTCAATTCGTGTCAAATTGCTGGGCAGAAAAATTCAAGTATTGTTATTGCGATATGTTTTTATTCAATTTATGTAATTCAACGTGCCATTTTGCCTTGAGGACATTTGGCGCTATTCTACTTCCATATTTATCTCAGTGAAATGTTGGGCCAGCCTTTGATTTTTGGAAATGTCCCATGAAATGCATGACAAGTGCTTATCCTACATTTCATGATTTAAAAAAAATTATTTCATTACAATCTGAGCAGACTTCATGATAAGCTGCATTCTTTCACACTACATAGTAAGACTAAATATAGGCTCAGTTGATCAGATAATTGAATTTTTTATGCATGTCACTGAGTCTCACTTATGTGTGATTATCTTCTTTTGCAGCAACCAGTCCATTAACTAATAATATCCTGAGCAAAAATATGTCCATTATGCTAATCTGCAATTAATGTTAGTCAAGTAATTATCCCATTGTTCATTGCTTGATCATTGTCGTGTGGGATCATATAAATCTGTTCTCTTATTACAACAAAGGCAGCCAAAAAAGCCCACATGGTCATACATATTCATAAGCCAAATGCAAATGAGCATACCTCCAAACACCCTCCAGACACACAGACACACACACAAACAACTTTTTCTGATATCTCAGTGCACACCTACTAAAACAATCCTTTCATTATCCATGAAAGTTGTAGTAAATTATTTAGTACATTCACATTCCTCATCTTCCCAGCTATTAACCTTCTGTTTGTTTCAATGTTAGAGCTAACACTCTTCAAAATTTCTTCAGTAATTATTGTTCTCCTCATTAGTAAATAAAGTTTTAAGAATATTAAGTAAGAAATAATTGACTCTGGTCCGTTGAATTATTAGAAAATATTGCACACATCAGAACGTCTGTCAGCCAATAAGAATCGAGAATTCAACAGTGCTGTGGTATAATTAGAGTTAATTGACTTCTTAAATCTGACTTCTTAAATCATTTACAATAATGTAAATGATCACAGGAACTTGTTTGGAGGACGTATCTACAAAATTAAAGGTAACTATGAACTACTAAAATGTATGAAGTATAATTTTTTCATTAAAAAAAATTGTAATAGCTCTGGTATAGGAGGAATAAAACACTTCAGATTGTCACTTGTGCTGTTTGAAGAAAATGTTCAACTTCACATCAGGCACAGCCAGTTCTGGAGGTTAAAGGATTCCTTCGTCGTGCTTCCTACTAGACGCATGAAACCAGCCAAGTGAATTTTTTTTTAACTGTGTAACACCCTCAAAGGAAAGTGCTATCTGCCCTCTTCCATGATTGGCTAGTGTCACTGTGATTAGCAGGGGAAAGAGTTTAGCCATCTCTCCTACCCAGAAAGCATGGCCAGTTTTGCTTCTGTGGGTCCTAGACTGCTGTGAAATTGTTAAGATTCATCCATCCATCCATTTTCCATGCCACTTATCCTACAGCGTCGGAGCCTGGAGCACATTTCCAGGGGACTTGGGGCAGAAGGCACAATCACACACACATTCACACACTATGGACAATCAGCCTACAATGCGTGTCTTTGGGGGAAACTGGAGTACCCGAAGGAAACTGCTGAGGCACGGGGAGAACATGCAAACACCACGCACACAGAACAGAAGTGGGATTCGAACCCCCAACCACAGAGAAGCAAGGCAAATGTGCTAACCACTAATGATGATAAGGTGAACACTTTTCTCTTGCACCACTTGGGAGCCCCTTTTTGTATTAATCAATGTTGGTATTGTAATTTCTCCAAGGAATATGATGGACATATCTTGGTAGATTTGAAGTCTGCACACTATTTTATTTGATGATATGCACACTGTAATTCATCTAACAATTTTGTATTTAATAAAGGCATAGGGAAAAGTGATAGGAAGTGCGGGGGTGTTAATTTGGTCTCTGGGAGTCCAAGTCTGGCCCTGCCTTTAAAATAGAACAGATTGTATCTCTTTTGTCTATCAAAGCTGCCTAATGGTGTGTTGAATATCATAGTACAGTGTGAAGAACAGTTATCAGCACTAGTATGTTAGTAAGTCAGTTGAGTCTGTATAGATTTGTGCATGAGAGAGGAGATAAAGTGTATGTTCATCTTCAGCATGAAAGTTAGGACACCATTTTATCAGCATTGGTGTAGGTTTACCCAGCATGGCTGTCACTGTCGTTTGTCTCTGCTGTCAAGTGAAATCACAATCACTGTCAATTCAGTGCTGAATTAACTCACAACTCATCACATCAGCACTGCAGTGGGTTCTGTTCCTCTGCAGCTTTATTCAATTTTGTCTGGTGTGACAGTGATTACCACAGAGAGAATATTATGCAGAGTGAATTTGCTGAATTTATTGCTTCCTCTTATGTGTGGGTTTAGCCTGGGGGCCCACCAGATTTCTGATGGCTCAGAAAAAAAATATAACAGAAACAAAGAAATAAATTGATTTGTTGCCTACGTCGCTCCTTTCCAATCTATTTAAGTAAAAAGTCATTCATCTTCAGAGTACAGCTTATGGGTGATATTAAAGGGTGAATGATATTCCCGGAACTTTTTACGGCATTTGGCAAGTTACATTCATATTATTTATACATTTGGGAAGTTGAGGTTTAAGGGCCTTGCTCCAAGGCCCAGTGATGGCAGTTGATGCTGCTGAGATTTGAACTCATGATCTTCCAGTCAGAGGTCCAACATCTTAACCACTGATCCCACTGATATATAATATTACAATATGTTTTTAAAAATGTCACAAAAAACATTTTTACAGCACAAATCATCACAAATACATGTGAATTTGAACTTCCCTGAGATGCACAGAAAACATGTGTATCAAAGAGCTCTCAGGGATAGAATAAGACCATGAGTGAATAACACATTTACATTTACATTTATGGCATTTGGCAGACTCCCTTATCCAGAGTGACTTACAGAAGTACTTTGAAGTCTCTATCAATAAATACATCCTGGTTCACTGGTTCACTAGGTCATGGACTAAGAATATCATCCAATACCCAACTCTGTTGGGAGGAAATATAGTAAGAAAATACAGACAATTTTTTAAAATGAAAAGTGCTAATTTAGGTACTTTAGGAAGAGGTAGGTCTTCAGACATCGTTTGAAGACCGAGAGTGACTCAGCTGTTCGGACATCTAAGGGAAGTTCATTCCACCACCTAGGTGCCAGAACAGAGAAGAGTCTTGATGCATTCCTTCCTTGTACCCTGAGAGATGTTGGCACCAGTCTAATGGTGCTAGAGGTTTGGAGGAAGCATGGTGCAATGCGGGGTGTGATAAGTGATTTGAGGTAAGTTGGTGCTGGTCCATTTTTGGCTTTGTAGGCAAATATCAGAGTTTTAAATCTGATGTGGGCAGCTACAGGAAGCCAGTGGAGGCAGCGTAACAATGGGGTGGTGTGGGAGAACTTAGCATTGTTGAAACAAGTCGAGCAGCTGCTTTCTGGATCAGTTTCAGAGGTCGAATGGAGCTCAGAGGAAGACCTGCCAGGTGTGAGTTGCAGTAATCTAGTCTCGAAATGACAAGAGACTGAACCAGCAGCTGAAAAGTCGTGGTTTGAACTACAGAATGCATTGGAAAGGTGTGCGGCCAGTGGATGAATGCATCAAGAAATTTTGTGCATATTCTGCCTGCTCCAATCTTGCAGGTTGTTAAAGCACTATGCTCTGAGGAACCTCCAAATCTCCTGGTTTAGCCAATTCATTTGCCCATTTGACTGGAGATTGTAGCCTGAGAACAGACTGATATTTATGTTAAGCCTCTTGCAAAATGCTTGCCAGACACAAGAGGTGATTTGAACACCACAGTCAGAACAATGTCCTTGGGGAGACCATGCAATTTGAACATCTCTTAAAATAATACCTTGGCTATTTCCATGGCTTTGGGTAACTTGGCTAGGGGAATCATAGGTGAATGGTTGTGGGAACCACCACCCAATTCTAATCTAGGATGATACTGACGGTTTGGGAAATTCGCATTTCTTCGACTTGACATACAGTTGATTCTCTAACAGTCTTTTTAGTATTGCTCAGACCTGGGTAACATGCTCTGCTTTGGTTTTTTAGATCAATATGTAAATGTAAATCAATGTCTCAATGTAAATGATCAATGTAAATGATCACACAGGAGTGCAGGAAATCTGGGAGTATGCCATTTATAAAAGCCTGAAAAACAGATGAAGCATTCACAAGAACATAAGGCATAAGAAGATATACATAGTGGTCCCTGTTTGTGATAAATCTGCCATTTATCGCCTTCTCTGATACATATCAGATTAAAGGCACTCCATAGTTTGAGCTTGGTCAATCTTAGCCCCTCTTACCATCTCAATGGAAGATGGGACCAATGGCAATGGATTCTGATATTTCACAGTGACAGCATTGAGGCCTTGGTAATCAATACAGAATCTGCGTCCTCCGGCCTTTTTCTCCACAAAAAAGACTCCTGCAGTGGCAGGAGATGTGGATGAATGGATATTGCCTTGGGTCAGAGCTTCAGGGATGTATTCTTCCATGGCCTTGGTTTCTGGAAGGGTTGGGGGTTAGGCTTGACCTCTAGGGCAGGGGTTCCCAAACTTTTCCAGGGCAAGGAACCCCAAATGGCATTAACATTTGACTGAGGCCCCCCTTTTGCAAGATGTCTTTAAAAGCACATTAAAAATACAGACTTCTGAATATACCCCCCCCTTTTTTTTATTAATAATTACATCCTACATCTTTACATTACATTACATTAGGAATTGATTGTGTGTGTGTGTGTGGTTGTCTGAGAGTGAGAAAGAGAAAACATACTAGTGGGAGGGATGGGCACACCAAATTGTTGAGGTCCCCTGGGCGCCCCCTGGCTGCCTCCAAGCGGGCCGCGGCCCCCACTTTGAAAACCACTGCTCTAAGGGTATTTGCGCCTCCTAGGAGGTCTATAGCACAGTCTCAAGATTAGTATGGTGGTAGGTTTGATGCTTGTGAATTGTTAAATACCTCTACAAGGTCTTTTAGGGTTCTGGGATGGATTTCGTACATTCCTATACTCATGGCGTACTGGGCAGAAGGTTGCCCAGCAGTTGACCTTGAGATACAACAGCTGATTCAACTTCACACCCTCCTGCTATATCCACTTTTTCAAATTAAGCCTTCTGTAACAAATAGCTCTCTGGGATAGACTAAGGATCCATATGCAAGATGTTTAATAAGCACAGACAGAGTAAAAAATCCAGTCCAGAGTCATTATCAAAATCAGACAGAGTAGAGGGCAGACAAATCCAAAAAACAAGATCCAAATAGAAGTCAAAATTTCAGAGCAGAGTTCACAACCAGGGATCAGTAAAGGCATCGAACCAGAAGGGCTAGGCAAAAGGCAAAAAAAAAAGTCACAGAGATAAGGACAAAAGGGTTGTACACAAAAGTTTATCCAAAAGAATCAAGACTTTTTCTTATTTATTTAAGGGGTGTGCAACCAGGTTATTGTAAGTTTTTTTCTTGATCTAAAATGTTTATATTTGTTTTTCACTTGAATTATTTCAGTTGCTGTATTGCATTAAAGTTGGGAAAATATCTGACATGATTTATCTTTTGATTCATTTTTCACATCACAAGAAACAAAAGCAATTTTAACTTTTTATACCCATGGTTTATGTTTATCCATCTTTCTATTTCTCAGATCAGTGGTGTGATGTATAATACAGGGCGTCATGTGATCCTGCGTGTGGATGGCTCTAAGCGTGTGTGTGTGTCTGGTGGTCCCCTGAGTTACACGTACACACTGCAGGAGATCAGACTGCATTTCGGCAGCGATGACACACACGGCTCAGAGCACCTGATCAACGGTAATGCCTTTCCTGGAGAGGTGAGACAGAAACTGCACTAGACATGTGTCTTAAAACACAAAGAATGTAAGCTTTTCTATCATAAATCATTGTAAGTTATTTTTTTTTATAATTATGCTCATTATGTGAAACCCTAATGCACTGTGAGCGCACATCTGCTACTGAGAATATATGGTGTCAAGATTTTAAAAACTGAAAGAACATACACAGCACAACATGAAAAATAAGTGGAGAGTGAACATACTGAGAACAGGAGATGGTAAGACTTAATAGATGATTACACTGCAGTTACACGCGCACATATAAGCAAGGCCCATCTATCAAACCACACCACTCAGCTTCTTAACACTGCATGTTTAGTAGGACAACACAGCAGAGTCATTACATCAACATTATTTTAGGCTTTAATTAAAGAAAGACAAATCTAACACTCTCAGTTTCAACTTGCATCAGGCTGTCAATACAGTATGTGATGCTGCTTATAAATAATGATAATAATAATAATAATAATAATAATAATAATAATAATAATAATAATAATATAATAATAATAATAATAATAATAAATTAATTAATATGTTGTGCTATTTAGTCCCATTATTAAGTCTATTACTATTACTCATATATATTATGAGTATATAGTGTGAGTTGTTCTCTGTGTGTTTCCTCAGGTGCAGTTAATCCACTATAATCAGGATTTATATTTAAACTACAGTGAAGCAGAGAAGAGCCCGCACGGTGTCGCCATTATCTCTATCTTCATGAAGGTTACAGTTCAGCACTTATGTAACACACTATTATAACTCTTTACATTCATGTGAAAAAATAAGTTAACCCCATGGAAATTGTTGGCCTTTTTGACATTTTTGGACAAGCACACATTTGATCGTCGTTGAAACAGTGCCTTTAAATGAAGTTGATATACTTGAACAAAACCACAATGAAAATTAACTTCAATCATTTATTCAACAGAAATATTAATAGATGTGATATTCTTGCATGGAAAAAGTAAGTACACCCTTGGCCTCAGAAGCTAGTATTGACCCCTTTAGCAGAAGTAACTTCTTGTAGGCTTTTTGCATAATTGTCCACCAGGCTTGCTGGAATTTTTGAGCACTCTTCCATTCAATACCCTTTCAGTTGCAAGATGTTTGAGGGTTTCTTGCATGTACTGCACGTTTCAAATCCCCCTACAACATTTCAGTGATATTCAAATCCGGATTTGATTAGGCCATTCCATAACCCTCCATTTCTTCTTTTTGAGCCATTCCTTGGTGGATTTGCTAGTGTGCTTAGCATCATTATCCTATTGTGAGGTCTTTTTTTTTCGGTTAAACTTCAACTTTCAGACAGATGGCTTGACATTATCTTTAAGCACTCTTTGATATGATGCAGAATTCATAGTTGAATCAATGAATGCAAGCTGTCCAGTCCCTGAGGCAGCGAAGCAACCCCACACCATAACATTTCCACCACCCTAATTCACAGTTGATATGAGGTTCTTCTCCTGAAAAGTTCTCTTTAGTCTGTGCCAAACATGTCTCCTGTTACTGTGTCCAAATAACTATCTTTCATTTATCTGTCCAGAGCACATTATTAAAAAAGGCCTGGTCTTTGCCTATATGCTCATTGGCAAACTGTAGCCTTGCAAAGACTTTCCTGGCATGTCTCACATGCAGGTCAAATTTGTGCAATCTCTTTCTGATTATAGACGCATGCACTTTGACACCAACAGCTGCAAGACATACTAGCAGATACTGTGAGGATATTTTGGGCTTCTTTGTGACTTCTTTTTGCATCAGATTGTCTGCTCTTGGGCTGAATTTTCTTAGATGGCCAGTCCTAGCCAAATTGGCAGTCATTTGAAATCTGTGACATTTGTAGATTATTTTGCTTAGAGTGGATTGATATATTTCAAATAATTTGGAGATCTTTTTAAATCCCTTGCCAGACTCATAGGCATCTACAACCTTTTTTCTGAAGGCCTTACAGAACTCTTTAGATCTTGGCATAATGACACCACACATCTCAATAACAAAGGGAACACCAGACACTAGATATTAGAGGGGTGTAAATAAAACTGGTTCCACCTGCACTCCCTAAGCAGGTTCTAATCACTAGCACCCAATCTTCACCACCTGATTTTAATTTTATGTATTTGAAGGTATTATAAATGTAGGGGTGTACTTACTTTTTCCATGCAACAAATCTGTCTTTTGTTTATGTAATTGTGAAAATACTACAAAATGTACATGTAAATTTTATGTGTTATTTGATAGTGTATCAACTTTATTAATAGGCATAGTTTCAAAGATTATCAAATGTTTGCTTGTCCAGATAAGTCCAAAAAGCCAACAATTTCCATGGGGTATACTTATTTTTCACATGACTGTATACACAAATGAATATATTTATGTTTATCATATAAACGGTAGTATCGTCAACACGGTAGTACCTTAAGAAACATTGTATGTAACATATATACAACAATATAAACTCCACTCATAATTTTTTTAAAAGCTTTTATGTGTATTGAAAAAGGCGATTGCTAACATGTTGCTAAATGGCACTACAGACGTTGTCGGGGACATTAAATGTCATCACGCTGAACAGGAAAAAAAACTTTGCAGATATACTGGTTCAGGTGGGCTGTGCACAATCCCCCCCCCCCCCCCCCCCCCAACATTTTTATTTTTTACTTATCCTATATTTTGGGTACAATTTTATTTATATTTGGCTTCTACGAGATAATTTACTTTAAGGAACCGTCCAATTTGATGCAAAGATTGGTAAATTAGCAGGAATGTAGCAAAACATGGAGATGAAAGCAGCGGTCTGTTTTTTTAAATGTGAACGTGCAATACAAATTTGTTGTCCCTAAAATCAATGAATAATCGTAATAAATAACTGTGATCTCAATATTGATCAAAATAATCGTGATTATCATTTTGGGCATAATTGTGCAACCCTAGGACAGAGTGGCAAAACATCCAGTAAAATGGCTGGTTTTAATAGGGAAGCTGCAAAAACGCTAGTATAAATAATGATTATCAGCTTAAATTAAAGGCAGTTGGACTTGACAGTAACCCTTACGACTTGCCCAAGAACCTGTGGTCCATGGACATTGGCATGTGGCCAGAAATCAGTTTTCCCAACATTTATATGTATGTATATGTATGTATGTATATGTATATGTACCTGAAACCTGAAGGCATACAAAAGCCTTGACTCTTGTTCCTATTTCAAGGTAGGTTTTGTTGGAGAAATTAAAGAGATAAAAACACCAATAAACATTCTGGTTATATGTGGACAGATATGTACAAATATTTTTTTTATTTAAATATTTTATTCTATAATTTTATCTGGTAAACCATAAGCTAGCCTGTCCTAGTTTGTTTGTAGCTAACACTGCTTCCACTTACTAACGTTATATATTAGTGAAGGTAAAACACAGTCAGAGAATGAATTAGCCCCTCAGTAAAAAGAAATATGTAGCAAATTATTAATCATTGTACAACATGAATACCACATGCCAAAATAACTTACACCTACACTGCTCCACTTAATAAAACAAGACTGAATGGTTTTTTTGGCACTCTGTAAATAGATATCTCAGAATTCTTGTTGAATCTGTTAGCACGTCCGATCACACAACAACCTTTTCCCATTTTAGATGGGTTTTGTCTGTGTTTTCGCAGAATTCACGCTGTATACTAGTGCTGCCGCTCAGTCTTTTTGCCCCTCAGTGGGCATGACCAAGGCACGTTCCACCCTCCGTGACATCACATGCATACCCTCTATTCCCGATATACACTCACTCGTTTTGACAGAAACCACTCCGGTAAAAAAAAATCTGTGCTTTAAAAGTCCTTGAAAGTCCTGGAATTTCATTATGAGGCATCTGAAATTAGCTGTGTTTGCTAGTAAGCGAGCTAACATTCCCAATTTCATGTTTTTTTTTGTTAATTTCCAAATTCGGTTATTTATTCCTAATGTTGTGTTCATCCTAATGCTCTGAGGGCAATTTCCTTTTGCATGATTTTATTGCTTGAGACAGCAATAGATGAAATATGTGGCACATTGAATTAGTTGCTTGCCAACTGTATTATTTTTTATTGAGCTTTCCCAATAGCCATTTATTCATTCTCATTAATACCATATGCAGAGGAAACTCTGGTTTGTTTGTTTTCATTTATATTATCTATATATTTCTGTAAATTTGGTTCATTTCGTAGAGTTGAATAAGAATTAAGAATTAACACAATATGTGTGGAATTGTGATAATTAGTATTGTTTGTGGTATTTTAAGATATGTCTACAGTATCTTGACAACCCCTATATATATATATATATATATATATATATATATATATATATATATATATATATATATATATTTCTGATGCACTATCAGTTTTTTCCCTGTCATTCCTCACTAGTCAGTTACATTCTATTTATATTTGCAACATTTAAAACAATCCCTGGTCCAGAGCGACTTAAAAGTGGTTTGTAGTTGCCATCAAAAACATAGAACAGGTGCCAAGGATGCCAAAAGATAAAATTCCTATCAGAGAGGAGTTAGTACAGCAATGAAACCAAGACTACAAGTTGAGGCATTTTATTTATTTATGTACTATTTATTGCTTAAAGTGCCCCTGAAGTTGAAATAGGTGTTTTAGAGCTCTTAGTGTTATAGACACAAATATAATAGTATATCTAGAATAAATACAAAACATATTCTCATTTAAATTTTATAGGTCTTCACTTCTGGTAAAATGATTTAATTTAATAAAAAGAAATTTAATGACTAATTCTGTACTTGTGTAGATCGAAGTAAATGCTCTCTATAATGTGTATATATATCCCTGTTCCACAAACATTGTTAAGGTGGGTGGTGGGTATTGCCATAGGGTATCGCTACTCTGTAGTAGCAGCTCGTTAGCAGCAAACAGGGTTCCTCTGTGTATATTTGGCTCATCGTCGTTCCACTTACTATTCCCTTTTTCCAGCCAGCCCATGGTTGAGAAAAAAGTAAAATCTATATACAAGTAATGTTAATTCTTTTGCTATAAGTCTGTATTCAAATGCGCCAGATGCTCGTCAGTGATGACCCTGAGGCTCTCCGTTACCCTCGGTACCACTGACAGTTGATTTTGGGTCTAACATGTAAGTCCAAAAACACACACCGCATTGGCATCTAGGACGTTATCCTAATTAAAGTGGACAGGCATGGGTAAAGCCAGTTGTGAGAAATCCTCCACAGTTGTACACTGTTCTCCATATTTAACCCATTTGCTAAGCTACTGTCAGGTTTGTTCAGATTGCTCAGGGGTGCGGTATATTTCGAACGATTTAGGCTGTTGAGTAATTCAGACAAGCACATCAACACACAACATGTTTAAACAGCTCTGTTTAAACAGCTAGGGGAAGTGATACAACCATGGAGTCCTTGTATGTTGAGGGTCAAGCTTGGATTGAAGCTTGAAGGGAATGTGGAATGGAGGGGCATTTGTTAACTGCCTTCTGGTAGCTGTGGGTTGTTGTTTTTTTTTCTTTCTTTCTTTGCAGTCAGTGTTTTAAATCTGATTTGTGCAGCTACAGGGAGTCAGTGGTGAGAGTGCTTCAATGGGGTGAGGGAGAACTTGGGAAGGTTAAAAAAAAAAAATGCAACTGTGTTCTTGATCAGTGTGATTGACACTGAAAATGACCTGCCAGCATTAATCCTGTGTCATTAATATTTATAAAGCAAAACAGTACCTAATATTCATTACCTTACTAATAGCCTTCTAAACAAAGGGAGAACCAATTTTGCATGCCAGTACAAGAAGACGTCTTCTTTGAATTGAGATTTGCAATCTGTTGCTTTGTCAAAACCTAAGCATAAATATTCATAAATTTAATGTCATGTAACCAAGAGTTAAGTCGTACTGGGGGGTTTTAATATTGTCCTGACGGTAATGAGCTGTTCTTATTAAAGTCAGAGAAATGCCTAGTACAAGCTTTATCCAGGTATTATTGGGGGTTTTGCATTGGAGGAATAAATGAATTTATTTTCCACTTTGCATCAGTGGCTTGTTTTTCCCAGGCTCCTTTCCAGACTCATTATTCTGAACTATGTGTATCATCCCGAATCACATAGTAGCATACTAAATAGTACCTAAAAAAGTGCACTACCAGCTGTTACTTTGCATAGTGGAGTAGGTTTCTTCTTAGAAAGATTATAGAAACAATTTGAGAATCACCCTGTTTTGTTGTGCTGTGTGCTAATTGGTAGCTATGTGCCAATTACCGTGAGTTATTTTAATGCTTCTTCTGTGACTCATATCACTGCACTGCATGCCAATGGGCTGATCACAGTAGGTTATACAAATGAATATCTCGGGTGATGTAGATAGTTTAGCAACTATACTGTTGTAATCATAAAGACTGTCCTGCTCATATACTTCATCCTTCCAACACACTTAGTACTTTTAGACTTTTAGTACCTGTATACTCTTAGGATTTATAATGCCACTATCTAGTGTCACCTGGAAGAGGATGGGTTTCCTTTTGAGTCTGGTTCCTCTCCAGGTTTCTTCATCTCAGTGTGGTTTTCCTTGTTACCTTTAGCTTGCTCATTAGGGTCTATATTCAGCTGCTTTGTGACAGTTTCTATTGTTAAATGCACGATACATATAATATTGAATTGGTTTAATTGATGTGTAACAATAGGGAGACGTTTTGACATTCATAAATGAACCACTCTAGGTATAGATTTCACATTTTCACAGTGTTGCTGTAACTCTTTTTTGATTAGGATAATTCTGGTGACTATTATTCATTAGCATCTGACTAAATTAATGAACAAATAAATGCCTTACCTGTTCAGAAAGAAAAAAAGCTAAAATTCCATACGTCCTGAATACTTTTTCCTCTTACAATGTAGTACTAGACTCTTTCATCCTCTCACTCCCTTATGCTTACACTCCCACTCCCTCTTTCTCCTGATTGACTACAGCTCCAGCCAGTCATTGTGTAGCCAGACTTTTTTTGTGCCTAAAAATTTGGATGACATTTTAAATGTCTGAGGTGTCTTTACAGGTTTTATACAATATGTCAAATAGGAGTGGAGTGAAAAGGGCTCCAGTTTATGAAACATTCACAAACATTACAGAAATATATTATTACACAGCGTTAGACAATTTATAAAAATATCTTTGTCAAATCTTGTCAGGTAACATTATAGTTTTATGCAATATCTCAGATTTGGAGAGGAGACAAAAGTCCTCTCATGACTGATAAACAGTTAGATAACATATGAGCATATATGAGCTTTGGAATTTATTTGAAAAAAGTCACTTACATCTTACTACAACTTTTTTGAACTGTTCACTTAATTTCTGTAGGAATACGATGCCTCTGGAGGTCTGTCCTATTTATAAAACTTTTAGAACTTAAGAAGCATATATGCCAATGTTATGAATGATTTTGATGCCCTTAAACTGAAGTGACAGACCATTTTCCAATCATTACAATGTAATGAAGCACTATTCCTCTACAATGTATAGCTCCTGCAGCTGCATTCACTTAAGAAGCATATATAACAATCTAACACAGTTTTATAAATGCCTAATGTAAAGGTTATGAGTGTGGTTATGAAGTTTATATGTAGGTACCCTTCAAATAAAATGTTTCCCATATTTCCAGTACATAGCCCAGGAATAACTTCTGACCTAACAGAATGACTGTACTGATGCTCTCAGTTTGTGACCATAATCTTACACTACTGCATCTGAACTGCACTAATGAAAAAACCTTAAAAAATAAAACCCTAATTCTCTGAAAGTGATGTATTTAAAATGAATATGACACTTCATGCCTCTGCATCAAAGTGTTCTGACTGATTGTGTTTTGATCTTTTCAGATATCAGAGCCCACTAATCCATTTCTCCTCCGGATGCTGAGCAGAGAAATTATCACTAGAATAACGTACAAACGTAAGAATATTTTGTTAATAAACTCCTGTGACTTTTAACACACTGAAGTGCAAAAGAAATAAAATGAAAAATATTTAAAATGTTGTTTTATTATGTACATATGTATATCCTATTTCACTCTGAATTGCTTGTATGTTGTTGTTTTTTTTTAGTCATCATGGAATATCCCTGGTTGGCTCCTGATTGGTTGACTGCTTTTAAAGCTCTGTTGACTGGCCACACCCATGATTATTATTTATTTTTGTTAATTATTAAATATATCCAGTGGAATTTGCTTACTAATTTGCCATTAAGGGTGGAATTTGTGATACTGAATGTCACTGGTTAGCTAACAGCAAGCATCACAGCATGATTGACTGTCTTATTTTTTTAAAACATGATTAACTATAAGTGATTAGTAAAGCATTGTTTACATCACAGGCAGAATGAGTAACTAGTAAAGTGGAATACTTGATAGGCCAGAAACATTATATTAGTCATAGTAGTGGAGTAGAGTGGACACAAAAACACACAAACACACAAACTTTGTAGTTTAGAAGTGTTCCACAACTGATTGTTTGTGGTCTGCAAAAAGTACCTATTCTGGAGCAGGGGTTAAAATCAGCCATGGTTGTTTTGGTAGGATTGAGCCTTAGAACAGGAGGACTATTAAACATGTCAAAGCTTCCACATAGAAACAGCCCAGACAAATACATACAGTATGTATATGCATTGGCAGTATTCAATTAACAATGAGACTAATAACCATCAGGTTAAAAAGAATTGTGAAAGTGGCTGAGAAGTGGAATCAGAGTGAGAGTAAACCAGTTAATAGCCACATAGTGAGAACAGAGTGTTTAAAAAGCTGCTGTAACTCTCTGCAGAAGATGCATACGAACTTGCGGGATTGGATCTGGAGGAACTGTATCCTGAGACATGGCGCTTTATAACATATGAAGGCTCGCTGACGGTGCCACCATGTCTTGAAACGGTCACGTGGATCTTGATGAATAAACCTGTCTACGTCTCACAAATTGAGGTGAACCCTAAACTGATCACATAATGGCTACTTACATACACTATACAAAACAACATGTGCAACAATGCAAGGGACTCTGCACCTCCACTGTATTCTGATAGGATTGCTGTTGGGAACACATAGAGAGACATCACCAGAATTCTTGAAAGTGATAGAAACATGCAAAATTCACTGGAAGCAACTGCGTGATAACTTCACGTGTGATAAAAGTAAATGGAAAGATGTACAGATTCATCTGTATATTGGCCTGTATAGTTTAGTAGAGGCACAAGGGAAATTTTTTCCTCTTTTTTTTAAGTAACTTTCCTCCATAGGCATTTCAAATCTTTGTTCTGCCTCTGCCTATACTATGCTGCCTCCGTGTGGATTGCCTGTTTCTGACTCCAGCAGTGGGTCAACTTGTGCCTTTGTAGTCATATTTGTGTACTTGTGTAGAATATGTAAAAGGTCTAACGTTCAGACATTTTCACAAGCTTCTAGCATGTTTTAAAGCTTTTCCAAACCTAGCCTAAATTTGAATTTGAGTCTAATGTACTGCCAACTGCTACTTTCTAAATTTGCTTATGTATGCCTTCTTACTTGTGTGTGTGTGTGTGTGTGTGTGTGTGTGTGTGTAGCTGCAGTCTCTGCGACTCCTCAGTCAAAATGCAGTGTCTCAGATCTTCCTCAGTTTAAGTGATAACTATCGGCCGCAGCAGAGCCTAAATCAGCGCTGCATACACACCAACATCAATGTCAATACGCACACACACCAGTGTGCTAATACACTCAGGACACACTACAGGGGTATGTGTTGCAAACCCACTGCAGTACACATTGCAATAATAATATCATTAAACATTATCTTTATTGTTGTTTGTGTTTTCTTTGCAGTCAATGAGTGGCTACTGAAATAAACCTGTGATAAACAGTGTGTGTGTCTTCTGCAAAGAGACAAAGGAGAGATGACTGAAGACACGGCCATATTATTTTACTGTGTATTATGATTAAATAAAGGCAGTTTGGGAGGGAATGCTCTGTGTGTGTCTGAATCACTATTATCTCCACTTTATATAAAGGACACAAGATATACTCAGCCATCATTGTGAATTATTATATAGTGTATGTGGCTTTCTTACAACACGCCCTATTGCACTTAATGTATTTGTGGTAATAAACTAAAATAGACGTTTATCGTCGTGTGTAAAAGTATTCTGTATGGTGTTCTGGGTTGCATCTCCCTAATGCTTAGAAGAAACCTTTATATGTCACACATGCATTACAGTACAGTGAATTCTTTTCTTTGCTTACCCCAGCTTGTTAGGAGAGCAGGGAGAGCCGTGATACAGCATCCCTGGGGCAGATAGTGTTTAGGGCCTTGCTCAAGGGTCCAACAGTGGCAGCTTGGCTGGGGCTTGAAGCCCTGACCTTCTGACCCAGTAACTTAGAACCTTTAACCGCTGAATGCAGTAAGCATACATAATAATAACAAGTAGAATTACTCAATGTGTCTATTATTAATGTACAGTATGTGTGTGCAAAGTTGAAGACATACATACAATTGCACTTGTGTTACAATCTCACTCTCCTCATTAGCTTGCTATGATCACACCATAATACCCATGTGTCTTCTGCATGTGTCTTCTAGGATACATCCCAGTCCCTACCATTGTTCAGGGGAATGTAATACAGATATACAGTGCATCCGGAAAGTATTCACAGCGCTTCACTTTTTCCACATTTTGTTATGTTACACCCTTATTCCAAAATGGATTAAATTCATTAATTTCCTCAAAATTCTACAAACAATACCCCATAATGACAACATGAAGGGAGTTTGTTTGAAATCTTTGAAAATTTATTAAAAATAAAAAAACAAAAAAGCACATGTACATAAGTATTCAGAGCCTTTGCTCAATACTTTGTTGAAGCACCTTTGGCACCAATTACAGCCTCAAGTCTTTTTTGAGTATGATGCTACAAGCTTGGCACACCTATTTTAGGGCAGTTTCTCCCATTCTTCTTTGCAGGACCTCTCAAGCTCCATCAGGTTGGATGGGGAGCACAGCCATTTTCAGATCTCTCCAGAGATGTTCAATCGGGTTCAAGTCTGGGCTCTGGCTGGGCCACTCAAGGACATTCACAGAGATGTACTGTAGCCAGTCCTTTGTTATCTTGGCTGTGTGCTTAGGGTCACTGCCCTGTTGGAAGATGAACCTTCACCCCAGTCTTATGTCTAAAGCGCTCTGGAGCAGGTTTTCATCAAGGATGTCTCTGTACATTGCTGCATTCATCTTTCCCTTGACCCTGACTAGTCTCCCAGTTCCTGCCGCTGAAAAATAAACATGATGCTGCCACCACCATGCTTCACTGTAGGGATGGTATTGGCCAGGTGATGACTGGTGCCTGGTTTCCTCCAGACATGACGCTTTCCATTCAGGCCAAAGAGTTCAATCTTTATCTTGGTCTTGGTCTGAGGGTCCTTCAGGTGCATTTTGGCAAACTCCAGGTGGGCTGTCATGTGCCTTTTACTAAGGAGTGGCTTCTGTCTGGCCACTCTACCATACAGGCCTGACTGTTGGAGTGCTGCAGAGATGGTTGTTCTTCTGGAAGGTTCTCCTCTCTCCAGAGAGACACACTGGAGCTCTGTCAGAGTGACCATCGGGTTTTTGGTCACCTCCCTGACTAAGGCCCTTCTCCCCCAATTGCTCAGTTTGGCTGGGCGGCCAGCTCTCGGAAGAGTCCTGGTGGTTCCAAACTTCTTCCATTTACGGATGATGGAGGCCACTGTGCTCATTGGGACCGTCAATGCTGCAGAAATGTTTCTGTACCCTTTCTCAGATCTGTGTCTCGATACAATCCTGTCTCAGAGGTCTACAGACAATTCCTTGGACTTCATGGCTTGGTTTGTGCTCTGACATGCATTGTTAACTATGGGACCTTATATAGACAGGTGTGTGCCTTTCCAAATCATGTCCAATCAACTGAATGTACCACAGGTGGACTCCACTCAAGTTGTAGAAACATCTCAAGGATGATCAGTGGACACAGGATGCACCTGAGCTCAATTTTGAGTGTCATGGCAAAGGCTGTGAATACTTATGTACATGTGCTTTTTTTGTTTTTTATTTTTAATAAATTTGCAAAGATTTCAAACAAACTTCTTTCATGTTGTCATTATAGGGTATTGTTTGTAGAATTTTGAGGAAAATATTGAATTTTAATCCAATCTGGAATAAGGCTGTAACATAACAAAATGTGGAAAAAGTGAAGCACTCTGAACACTTAACGGATGCACGGTATGTTGGGCAGTGAGTTTTGTAGTATTGGGGACTGTTAGTGGCTACTGTTAATGGTTACACTATATGGCCAAAAGGACAGCTGAGTGAAACACATTTCTGTCAACCTTCTCCAAAATGTTGCCACAAAATTGGAAGCACACAATTGTCTAGAATGTCTTTGTATATTGTATGTTATGATTTCCCTTCATTGAAACTAAGGGGCCCAAACCAGTTCCAGCATGAAAATGCCCCAGGTCCATGAAGACATAGTTTGCCAAGGCTGGTGTGAAAGAACTCAAGTGTCCTGCACAGAGTCCTGACCTTAACCCGGTTGAACACTTTTGGGATGAGCTGGAACACTGACCCCAGGCTTCCTCAACCGACATCAGTGCCTGACCTCACTAATGCTCTTGTGGCCGATTAGCAAATTTCCATAGCCATGTTCCAAAATTTAGTGAAAAGCCTTCCCAGAAGAGCAGAGGTTATTATAAAAACAAAGTGGGGACTAAATCTGGAATGGGATGTTCAACAAGGTCGCAGTTAATTGGTTTATTTTTGCTTCATCAATGAAAATAGTCCCCAAAGAAGCTACAGCTGGATAGAGTGGTGGATGTTGTCATGTAACGCACAGACAGACCCATAGTAAGTGTAGTTTCAACGGTTTCAATGTAATGAACTATTTCTAGAACTGGAATTTTATGTACCAAACATAGACAAGCAGAGTGATACAAACACTTTTTTTGCAATGTACACCTTCTGAGCTTACATTCCTGAGCTGTACAAACGCGCAACGTGGGGCTTGTGAGTCTCATGCTCTACTGACCGCACCAAAGCTGGGGAACAATAGTCTGCTTTAGGGGGGGAAGAAGGGACAAAGATGAGGCAGGGTGCATGATATGGATTTTTTTCTATGTATGTACTGTTATGACTGTCTTTTTACAAAATGTCTTTTACTGTATTAATTATATTGTAGTCTTTTATTCTATGGCATTTCTATATGTATGTACTCCTACGAATACTGTATTTAGTATTTTATTTTTTTTTAACAAAATAATGTATTTTACTTAGAGATGCACTGATGTATCGGCCGATAATCGGTATTGGCCGATAGAGGCTATTTTTCACAATATGGGCCATCGGCCGATAGTCCAGGTGATCCGATGATCAGGGCCGATTATATCCTGTCAATCTCAAAAGAGGGCGGGTAAACACATCAATTTCGGGCTGTGTGTAAAGATGATGTCTCTTGTGTGGAATGATGACAAAACTCCAGTTTGTAAACTCTGTAATCTCTGCATTGCTAGCATTTTACACCGGAAGAGAGCAGAAGTGAAGCGGAAGTTTTGGCATTGAGTCCAAAAAATTTTTTTTCTGCGCTGCCCGAGCTGCTCACGCTGAATTAAAGCGCCAGTACACTGATGAAAGATTTAAATGAAGCTGAGTTGACAAAAAAGGTGTATATATTGCACAGAAAAATATATTAGTAGAGTAGTATGATATCATCAAAAAAAAAAGAGTTAATATTCAGTCTATATTACCAATTTGATGTTCACTGATGAAGTAGAAATGCTTTTGTTTGTGGTGAGTGAATGTGAGACTAACAGGAGGTTTTTTAGAATTCAGTCAATGTTAATATGAATTAATAACATTCAATAAGTTAAGAAATCTTACTTTAATCTTCAGAATTTAGCTAATGTGTTAATGTTAATTTGAGTAATGTATTTTCTGTTTATGAGACCAGTTACTGTGAAACAACTTGTTGAAATGGAGAGAATAAAGTTTTTATTTGCATTTCCTTCAGAATTGTGGAATTAATTATTATTAATTTAAAAGAAGGTATAAAAGGCAGAACTATCGGTATTGGCCGATATCACTCTGAATAATCGTTTATCGGTATCAGCTGAGAAATTTTGGTGCATCTCTAAAACACACACACAAAATAACAATAAACATAAGTGATACATTTTTATAAAATATTATTCAGATATGAGTATTAAAAACTATAAACAAAACAACAAAAATATAACTATTTAAACATTACATTTACATAGAAAATATATGCATATAACTATATAAGGCAGTAAATTCTATTTCTTTTATATTTACACCACCCACTGCTTTTTCTTTTGTTAAAGTCTCGGTGTTTAACAGTAAATACTGCCCCTGTTTTGGCTATGTCTTTGCTGTCCTGTAGTGACCACAGTTTTTTTTTGCAAGTATTGGCCTCCATTCTTGTAATATATTGTGGGCATGTGGTTGACGTGGCACATGTGGTTGTATGGCAGAAGCTGGTGTGGAGTACTGCTGGGGAGTGGTGACGGCTGAGGGTCCAGAGACCAAAAACACACTGAACACACACTCTAATATGGGGTTAGATTGGGGAACAAGCATGACAAAAGTGCTGGGCCCAATGGGATTAACATGGGCTGGCTCCATGATGCCTGGAGGTCGAGGAAGCAGCTGTTTCTGGGGTGCACACTTTGGTCTGGCCCTCTCAGGTAGGTCTGGGGGGATGTGTATGTGATGCACCTCTTATATATTGCTTGACATTTATCTATCTGTAACATTCAAAACACTGTATCAGTTGACAAGCAACCTATAGACTACATTTTATGGCCATTTTGATATTAAAGTTTGCCAATATATACCCTTTTAAACAGGTCATGCCATTTCTTATAGGAAGGATCAGGTCTTTTGCCAGCATCAGCGGGCCACACACCTGTTGAAAATAAATACTGATTATATCATCACACTGCACTGACTACAACATTCTTATGTTTTCTCTTATGAAGTTGTACACATACATTCTACCACTATTATTTAAAAACATCCCTGGTTTCTTTCAATTTTCATTTGTACCATCTTAGTTTTTTGTTTGGTCATTTTTGCCCATGACTTGCCCACTGTAGGTTCTGACCAGTGTCTGTGAAGCTTTGAGACAGTAGGCAAAGTGAAAGCTAAAAAGCTAATACAATTATAATATATAATAATTAAATTAAACAGATTAAAACAGCCAATAAAACATAAAGGTGTACAGTTTATATCCCTATACATTAAAACATTTGTTATAATGAAGTTCAATATATAATGATCTAACAAAAGGTTTCCTTAAAGCATGATAAACATTCCAAGACTTCTTAGACTTCTTATAATAAAGAACAATCAAAGCAGCAAACACCTAAACACACAATATAAAAGTTACTAAAATATGCACATAAATCTTATTATAATAAAGATCCCTCAAAGCACACACATAAATAAGACATTGCAATCATTGCAAAACACACTTAGTTTTGTCCTATCACACTCCAAAGCTGAGATCTGAGATCCACCGTTTTCCAGGGACTTGGCCGAGCAGCATTTCAAAAGAACCTGCGCTGAAATAAACACACTGAAAGACTAAAAATGTTAATAAGAACTTCCCAAATATTACTGAAAAAATCCAGAACAAAATAATTTTGACTCAGTTTTGCAGTATACTTGGACTGGAAGAGGGTCATGACACCTCTTACTATATTAATATTTTTGCTTTGAGCAGGATAATAGAATACAGTGAGGGAAAAAAGTATTTGATCCCCTGATGATTTTGTACGTTTGCCCACTGACAAAGAAATGATCAGTCTATAATTTTAATGGTAGATTTATTTGAACAGTGAGAGACAGAATAACAACAAAAAAATCCAGAAAAACGCATGTCAAAAATGTTATAAATTGATTTGCATTTTAATGAGGGAAATAAGTATTTGACCCCTCTGCAAAACATGACTTAGTACTTCTTGGCAAAACCCTTGTTGGCAATCACAGAGGTCAGATGTTTCTTGTAGTTGGTCACCAGGTTTGCACACATCTCAGGAGGGATTTTGTCCCACTCCTCTTGGAGAAGATCGCAGATCTTCTCCAAGTCATTAAGGTTTTGAGGCTGACATTTGGCAACTCGAACCTTCAGCTCAATCCACAGATTTTCTATGGGATTAAGGTCTGGAGACTGGCTAGGCCACTCCAGGACCATAATGTGCTTCTTCTTGAGCCACTCCTTTGTTGCCTTGGCCGTGTGTTTTGGGTCATTGTCATGCTGGAATACCCATCCATGACCCATTTTCAATGCCCTGGCTGAGGGAAGGAGGTTCTCACCCAAGATTTGACAGCACATGGCCCCGTCCATCATCCCTTTGATGCGGTGAAGTCCTGTCCCCTTAGCAGAAAAACACCTCCAAAGCATAATGTTTCCACCTCCATGTTTGACGGTGGGAATGGTGTTCTTGGGCTCATAGGCAGCAGTCCTCCTCCTCCAAACACAGCGAGTTGAGTTGATGCCAAAGAGCTCCATTTTGGTCTCATCTGACCACAACACTTTCACCCAGTTGTCCTCTGAATCATTCAGATGTTCATTGGCAAACTTCAGACGGGCATGTATATGTGCTTTCTTGAGCAGGGGGACCTTGCGGGCGCTGCAGGATTTCAGTCCTTCACGGCGTAGTGTGTTACCAATTGTTTTCTGGGTGACTATGGTCCCAGCTGCCTTGAGATCATTAACAATATCCTCCCGTGTCGTTCTGTACTGATTCCTCACTGTTCTCATGATCATTGCAACTCCACGAGGTGAGATCTTGCATGGAGCCCCAGGCTGAGGGAGGTTGACAGTTCTTTTGTGTTTCTTCCATTTGCAAATAATTGCACCAACTGTTGTCACCTTCTCACCAAGCTGCTTGGCAATGGTCTTGTAGCCCATTCCAGACTTGTGTAGGTCTACAATCTTGTCTCTGACATCCTTGGAGAGCTCTTTGGTCTTGGCCATGGTGGAGACTTTGGAATCTGATTGATTGATTGCTTCTGTGGACAGGTGTCTTTTATACAGGTAACAAGCTGAGATTAGGAGCACTCCCTTTAAGAGTGTGCTCCTAATCTCAGCTCGTTACCTGTATAAAAGACACCTGGGAGCCAGAAATCTTTCTGATCGAGAGGGGGTCAAATACTTATTTCCCTCATTAAAATGCAAATCAATTTATAACATTTTTGACATGCGTTTTTCTGGATTTTCTTGTTGTTATTCTGCCTCTCACTGTTCAAATAAATCTACCATTAAAATTATAGACTGATCATTTCTTTGTCAGTGGGCAAACGTACAAAATCAGCAGGGGATCAAATATTTCTTTCCCTCACTGTACATCAAAAAACCACTCGGGATAAGCACTGTGTACATGGACTTTTTAATAATGCTCTAAAATGTTTAGAAAAGGGTGACTTCATAATCTTGGTTACAAATCAGAATATATAACTTAAAATAATAATAAACAAACATAGGAACACTTTTCTGTAACCCATCATTCATAACAGCCTTTAAATCTGTTTGCTTGTCCATCTATCCCTCTGTTTGCTTGATCCCTCTGTAATAGAAAAAAAATTTCATTTTATTTATACACATGCATACAAAAACAAATTGCCAGCCCAGCTGCACATTTAAGGTTTCATGCTAACTGCAATTCTAACTGCTTATTATAGTTATATGTGTGGTTCACATTTATTGTGTCATATTTTGCATAGAGCATAACAAATTAGACCCTTCTTTAGCCTACCATGCTTGACTGTTGCTTCGAATTTCATGTGTGTATAACATTACAAGCTTGGTGATTGGAGTAACAATTCAATTTATACTGACATAGACATGGTCTATATAAGGGGTGATCCACTGCTTTGTGTCAGGTGATTTTTTGATGCCATGCATTAAAATGGTGTAATACACACCTAGCCATTTTCATAAAATTTTTGTTTTACAAATAATAATGCTTACAAACGCCAATGAGCATTGGCACAGAAAACCCTTGTAGATGTTTAATTTAATGAGAAAGAAGTCTGAGGAGAAAGCACACTATATAAATGATTCATTTGATTCATATTGCCTCACAGCATTAATGATACTAACTTTTTAATTTATAAAACAAAGTGTTCAATGGCTATACCTAAAATACAACACAGCTATGATGTTGATCTCCAGCTCATCATATCACTGCACAAATCACAGGATTGATTATGACACTTTCCCCTGGTTACACAGACAAGTCTTAAGCCTAGTCCTAGACTAAAATGCATGTTTGAGCTGTTTTAACTGAAAGTAACTTGCACTGACATATCTTAAAATATGTCTGTGCCATCATTTTGTCTCAAGATGTGCACCAGTAATATATTTTTTTTCTAAGGCACGTTTATAAAAGCTACTTAAAAGCTACTTGTCTTAATTGATCGAAGGCCTAATCCTGGCTTAATGTAAACCCTGTCTGTGAAACCAGGCTTTTATCTTCTAGTGAAAGAAAAAAATATATATTCAGCCTGTAATAAACTTTAAAACAACTTTTAAATAGTAAAAAAAATTAAGGACACTTTAAAATAGTAACCGCTGAAAGCATAACGGTGAATATAGTCACAAATAAGGTCAAATGCTTCACAAGACCTTGAGGCTAGATCTTTGTGACTTTTTTCACAATATAACAGCCTCTCCACAATACCAGTCTCAAAGATTATAATGAGCTCTATTAGAACAAAAATCTATAACATTTGTAATGGACAAGGTGCACAGCTGGTTATGGATTGCCAGACGGGACACAGGTGTGGGGATGATGGTGAACTGTGCATTTTAGGATGAACCATCTCCTAAGGTGTTTGAAGAAAAGAAATGGAAAAAGATGAGCATTTTAGCATTTTTAGAGCATTTTATATGAAAACATTTACAAGTTATTGTGGGCAAAAATACTTATTTCTCACAAACAACATTGGGCAATCAACCCCAAATTAATGACAATGAACATGTACAATGTAGCAACATGTCAATAACCTCTCTACTAGATACTACATGGCTGTGCTGATTAAACCAGATTGATATACGTCCTCCAAACAATGTGAAAACTAAAGTCAAACAAAACAATTATAATGAATGTATTTATATAGGCTATGCTACACATTTGCAAAAACAGGGTTAAAATATAAACATGATATTCTAAAACAAAAACAACTGTTTGCCCACCATTTTAAAGCATAAATAAAATAAAAATAAATAGATTAAAAATGATAAAGAAAAACAAAAGCACAGACTAAATGTTAACTGGTATGAAGAACACAGACATTCACTTATCTGAATACAGTAAATGAATATAGTATGTGCCAGCCAGTATCCAGTCAACTCGCTTCATGTAGATTGAGCACAACACAACTTCAACACAACAGAAATATAATTCCTTTTGACAAACGCAAGTTCCACAAGTTTTCATGAAGTTTTACAGCATTAGTAATAAAACAATAAATCAAGTGAAACATCCACCTGCCATGCGGTTAAAAACTGTTTGCTTTTACTGAAAGGCAGTCTTTTCAGTCTACCACATCCTTTTAAAAGGGACTGTACAGGTATCATCTAGGTGCAGTGACTGGTATACAACACTAGAGGGAGGTATTCAGCTCAAAAGAATAACAAAAGGTAAATGGCTTCAACAGGTAAGCAATGAGACAAATACTCTGCTCTAATGAAAAAGGAAAAATAAGATTGCTCTAACAGTAATTATATGACATGTAATATAATTGTAGTAATTATGTCTAGTAATTATATTACATGTATACCCTCTTTACAGTTACTGCTCTCATAAATACAACATGTAGAATATTAAACATATATTTCAATGTAGAACAATAAATATTGAGGCAAAAAGGAAATTTTAGTCCGAATTATAGCGCTCCCATTCTCTTCATCTGTTTCCAACATTAGATAAGGATAAGACCATCAAATGTAAGTTATACACTGGGGGAAACATGTCTGAAGTCCTCATACATCTGTCGAAGCGTCTGACAGGGCAAACTACGATAAACTATATGCTTGGTTGTTTTGAAGCACTCTCTCTGCTCCAGACAGTTTTGTGGTCTGTGTGCGACTCAAATACTCCTCTCTACAAAAGATACCAGCTGCTGTTGATTCAAGATTTGACAGATGAAGACGTGTCAATTGTTATAAGACTTTTGTAGTTTTATGGACATCGACCTCTTTGATATTACATCACTGTTGCAATGGTTACAGGTAATAGTCCGAATAGAATACAGGCTTGACTTCGGTTACTTGTTCATACAGACCAAATTCTAAATGCTATTGTAAGCTGCTGTGTGAACAGGACATTTCGAGACTCACACCTGTAAGTAAATTTGGTTGTTAATTCCCAAACACTGACAGTGTGAACGAAGCCTACCAATGAGTCATAAGCACAGTTTGTGCTTTTATTTTTCTTTTATGATTAATTGAGTTAAACTGGCTTTTGCTTTACAACTCCGGACAAACAGTTGTTTAATATTTTATAATTTTGAATTTATTTAAAACCTCTTTTATATGCATAACAGTAGTCTGCTAAACAATTCATTACCTTGTCTACATGTGTGAAGAGGTTTGGTGGTGGAAGGTGGAGGAGAGGCCAAATCTCACCTAAGATTTGGCCTGCACTTTCCAAAGCTGGTACACCCAGGGGCTTTGGTGAGTGGGTGTCACGATTCCCCCTTGAAGCAGCGTGCTCTAAGAGCGAATGCGCGAGCACCTGCTTTTCCCTTGTTGACTGTAATGACATCTGGACACGTGTGTTTTGTTTATGTTTCTGTCTCCTCCCTCTTCTGTCATTGGCTGGGATTTCACGTGGGTCTGAATTGCTCTCAGCTGCTAGCGGTTTAGACGCTGATCATGTCCGCATATATACCGCGCGCCTCCCAGCACACACGGCGCGGAAGAGTAAATGTTTAGAGTTAGTTTGGCGCGTGTCATAGTCATAGTCATAGTCATAGTCATAGTCATAGTCATAGTCATAGTCATAGTCACAGTCATAGTCACGGTCCATGTTTAGAGTTAGTTCGCGCTGGATTATCCGCTTCCAGTCCCTCGTCATAGTTCGTTTCTTGTTTTGTTTATTGACCCTGTTTTCCGTGACCACGACCTAGATTCCTGCCTTGCCCCGTGTATGCCTGTTTGCCAATCGCCTGACCTCTTGCATGTTTATGGATTACGTTTTGGATTTGTCTACCTGTCTCACTTTCAAATAAACATCTGTTCATCCTGCACTTGCATCCGTCCTATCTCTGCTCCGTCACGATTCGTGACAGTGGGCAGCATTATGAAGGAGATTAGCTCAAAATCTTACAACATTTAAAACATTTAAAAATGATTTACAACATTAAAGCTTGGTCATATTTGTGTTAATCCATCTCAGGTTGTCCAATTGTCCCCATTTTAAATTTGCGGAGAGCCTAGGGTTGCATAATTATGGCCAAAAAATAATTCCGATTATTTTGATCAATATTGAGATCACGATTATTTGTCATGATTATTCATTGATTTTAGGGACAACATATTTTTTTATTGCACTTTCACATTTAAATAAACATACCGCTGCTTTCACCTCCATGTTGTGCTACATTCCTTCTAATGTACAAATCTTTGCATCAAATTAGACTGGTCCTTAAAGTGCATCATCTCGTAAAAGCAAAATATAAATAAAATTCTACCCCCCCCCCTCCCAAAAAAACAAAAAAAAAACAACAAAAAAACAAAAAAAACAACAACTGTTAACCTGTTCCACCTTGTAAACAAATACAATAAACCTCAATGTTCAGTTTTTTTTAAAAGTCTGCTCCTCTTAAATATATTTAAAACTACACTATTAGACATTTTCCGCTGTCATGGTTCTGGGCTGGAGTCAGTTCTTGAACCGCTCTGTGTATATTGTGTATATATGTGAATAATCTCATATAGGATTTGAATGGGTGAGTTCATTTACCCGTCAGATGCAAAGCGCTTTACTTTAATGGTGATCATTACTGATGCTCAGATCAGGATCTTTACGACTGAAACCGATCCAGATACCAATCTTTTTTTGTTTTGTTTTGTTTTGTTTAAGCTTTAATCAGAAGGTCTATCATAAACTGTTAAATGTAAGCTCTCTACTCATGGTCACTGTTAATTGAATTAAAATAATAGCAATGAGGAATACTGTTGGTTAATTGATAAATAAACAAGTATATAATATTTATTTTTAAATATCATAAACAATAAAGAGTCCTGATTAAAAGTAGACTAACACAAAAATTATTCATATTAGGAAAAAGGCTAACAGACTTCTAAGGAAATAGCCTACTAAACTTAATGTCAAATTGATATTAAATGCAACCCATAGTAATTAAACATCATTTCATTTCTCATTTTATTTATATTTTATGAGTTTATTATAATATCTATTTTTTTATATTAAATGATTTATTTATAACTAAGCACATTTTATGTCTTTACATTTCACTATTTTTGTTTGTTTGTTTGTTTATCATTGTTCCTTTTAGATCGGTCCCCCAGTACAGTTTTGCTGTTTCTGCTGATGATATTGCATTTTTGGGGGATTAAATCAAAACCTGAAAACCGGAATTGACTTTTAGTGATATCTTTTATAGTGATATCTGCCAACCCTGAGCTGACAAGTGAATGTGCTGTCTATTAGAGTTGGTGAAGGGAGAGTGGAAGCATACTGTATGTTTGCAGACTGAACAGTTGCTACTCTTGATTATGATTGGTGAGGAATGATTTAATAAAGAAGTTTGAATTAATACCCACCTTGTAGCATTAGCGTTATTATTAATTTACTGGTGAAAGACGCTGTAGTGGCTACACAAGCGTGTCACAGTCACAAGTTCAGGTCATTTTGGATGATCAATAAAAGATGGCGGTTTGTGAGATCGACAAGTTGAAAGAAGCAGATGATGAACAGTGTTACTTTCGTCATCATAATGGCTTCTTTGCAGTATTTACACACTTGTTGATGATGATGAAAAGCAGTGCGAAAGTAACTGTTGCGAGGTGTAGATGCATTCTGGAGTTGTAGTTTTTATTGCTGTAGAAGGAGGAACCTATGACAATAGGCTTATTTTGTGGAGCTGGTAAACCTAGCTCATTGGATGAGTATCTCAAAGAATTTGTGAAATAAAAGAATTAGGTAATGGTTTTGAATTTGAGTAAGTCAAGTTAACACTACAGCTTACCTCAGTGGTTTGTGACGCACCTACACTTGCGCTTCTAAAAAAGGGGAAAGGACACACATGCTACCATGGATGCAAAAAGTGCATTCAGGATGGCGTCTACCTGGAGAACAGAATGACCTTCCCTAGAAATGACATGCCTCTTAGAAATAATAAGAGTTTCCGAAATAAAAACGATTCGGATCACCACCATGGCACCTCACCTCTGGAAGAAACATCCCTGGACATGATCTCTGGATTCCCCCTTGATTACATGCACCTTGTGTGCCTTGGAGTCAAGAGGCGGCTTCTCCACTTGTGGCTTTGGCTGGGTCCTCTCACTTGCAGGCTGTCAGGAATCCAAGTCACTGTGCTGACAGAAAGGTTAGTTGGTGCCCAGAAAAATGTTCCCATGAAATTTGCACGCAAAAAGGTCACTGAGGGAAATAGATAGATGGAAGGCAACCAAGTTTAGACAGTTTTTATTGTACAAAGGCCCTGTTATGCTAAAAGATCTACTCAGCACAGAGGTGTACAAAAACTTTTTTTTTTATTGTAGGCTGAATGTTTAAATGTTAGCAATTACCGCAGACGTTAGCAAAAAGTGGGCGTTTCCTGCAAAGTCATTTCTCACAAAATCAGGTGATAATGTTCGCCCAGCAATGCAACTATCTCTTTATCTATAGAGACAAAAGAAAGATATTACAGAATGATCTCTCTGAATGGCCGCCCATCCATGTAAATATCTCTATTTGTAAAGACAAAAGAATGAGGTTTAATCACCGTCTTAATGTGTAGTGACTGGGTTTATTTGTGAAGATACTGATGAATGAAAACATGGTGCAACCCAAAAGAAAACCTGTCAGCTTGAGCTTTATTTTATATAGCTTTGTTCTTTCAACTTTATGTACAAAAGCAAATAGAAATAACTATATTTTGTAAAAAAAAATTTCCTGAATTTTGCGCCATCTGGCTTTCTCTATGGTTCCCTACTGCCGTCTAACTCCACCTGCCACCTGAAAGAAAAAAATAATAAATTTAAAGGAAGCAAGGAGCCACAAACCGTAGAGGCTAAGCGAAGAAGACCTTCATCGACGTCGAACTCTACCTGCCGCCATATACCGCCATATACCGCCAACCCACCGCCATATAGCTCAAACCTACCACCTGAAAGAAAAAATAAATGTAACAGTAACAATGAGCCACGAGCTCGTCCTCGTAAAATCCTTTGAAACCAACCAAGCCTGTAAAATCAAAGCGCTATTCATTGTATGGGGGCGAGGGAATCTCCTCAACCACCACCATCTGGATGATGGACTAAAACCCACAGTAGGAAAAAAAGAGCAAGTAATCAAATAAGAATGATAAGAAATCCAGAAAACTTTGAGATTATCACTTGTCACCTTACAGGAAAATAAAGCCATGAATATGAGAACCTGTATTAAACTAAATTGATTAACCAATTTTTTAAAATTATTATTTCATTCATTTCTTTAACTTTTTTGATTAAACACTGACCTTTACTTTCATTGAATAGACTTATTATTTATTGTAGACTGGATGTTTAAATGTTAGCAATTAAAGCAGACGTTTGCAAAAAGTGGGCGTTTCCTGCAAATGTCATTTCTCACAAAATCAGGTGATAATGTTCGCCCAGCAATGCAACTATCTCTTTATCTATAGAGACAAAAGAAAGATATTACAGAATGATCACTCTGAATGGCCGCCCATCCATGTAAATATCTCTATTTGTAAAGACAAAAGAATGAGGTTTAATCACCGTCTTAATGTGTAGTGACTGGGCTTATTTGTGAAGATACTGATGAATGAAAACATGGTGCAACCCAAAAGAAAACCTGTCAGCTTGAGCTTTATTTTATATAGCTTTGTACTTTCAACTTTATGTACAAATGCAAATAGAAATAACTATATTTTTTTAAAAAAAATTCCTGAATTTTGCGCCATCTGGCTTTCTCTATGGTTCCCTACTGCCGTCTAACTCCACCTGCCACCTGAAAGAAAAAAATAATAAATTTAAAGGAAGCAAGGAGCCACAAACCGTAGAGGCTAAGCGAAGAAGACCTTCATCGACGTCGAACTCTACCTGCCGCCATATACCGCCATATACCGCCAACCCACCGCCATATAGCTCAAACCTACCACCTGAAAGAAAAAATAAATGTAACAGTAACAATGAGCCACGAGCTCGTCCTCGTAAAATCCTTGGAAACCAACCAAGCCTGTAAAATCAAAGCGCTATTCATTGTATGGGGGCGAGGGAATCTCCTCAACCACCACCATCTGGATGATGGACTAAAACCCACAGTAGGAAAAAAAGAGCAAGTAATCATATAAGAATGATAAGAAATCCAGAAAACTTTGAGAATATCACTTGTCACCTTACAGGAAAATAAAGCCATGAATATGAGAACCTGTATTAAACTAAATCGATCAACCAATTTTTAAAAATTATTATTTCATTCATTTCTTTAACATTTTTGATTAAACACTGACCTTTACTTTCATTGAATAGACTTATTATTTATTGTAGACTGGATGTTTAAATGCTAGCAATTACAGCAGACGTTTGCAAAAAGTGGGCGTTTCCTGCAAATGTCATTTCTCACAAAATCAGGTGATAATGTTCGCCCAGCAATGCAACTATCTCTTTATCTATAGAGACAAAAGAAAGATATTACAGAATGATCACTCTGAATGGCCGCCCATCCATGTAAATATCTCTATTTGTAAAGACAAAAGAATGAGGTTTAATCACCGTCTTAATGTGTAGTGACTGGGTTTATTTGTGAAGATACTGATGAATGAAAACATGGTGCAACCCAAAAGAAAACCTGTCAGCTTGAGCTTTATTTTATATAGCTTTGTACTTTCAACTTTATGTACAAAAGCAAATAGAAATAACTATATATTTTTTTTTTAAAATTCCTGAATTTTGCGCCATCTGGCTTTCTCTATGGTTCCCTACTGCCGTCTAACTCCACCTGCCACCTGAAAGAAAAAAATAATAAATTTAAAGGAAGCAAGGAGCCACAAACCGTAGAGGCTAAGCGAAGAAGACCTTCATCGACGTCGAACTCTACCTGCCGCCATATACCGCCATATACCGCCAACCTACCGCCATATAGCTCAAACCTACCACCTGAAAGAAAAAATAAATGTAACAGTAACAATGAGCCACGAGCTCGTCCTCGTAAAATCCTTGGAAACCAACCAAGCCTGTAAAATGAAAGCGCTATTCATTGTATGGGGGCGAGGGAATCTCCTCAACCACCACCATCTGGATGATGGACTAAAACCCACAGTAGGAAAAAAAAGAGCAAGTAATCATATAAGAATGATAAGAAATCCAGAAAACTTTGAGATTATCACTTGTCACCTTACAGGAAAATAAAGCCATGAATATGAGAACCTGTATTAAACTAAATCGATCAACAAATTTTTAAAAATTATTATTTCATTCATTTCTTTAACTTTTTTGATTAAACACTGACCTTTACTTTCATTGAATAGACTTATTATTTATTGTAGGCTGAATGTTTAAATGTTAGCAATTACCGCAGACGTTAGCAAAAAGTGGGTGTTTCCTGCAAAGTCATTTCTCACAAAATCAGGTGATAATGTTCGCCCAGCAATGCAACTATCTCTTTATCTATAGAGACAAAAGAAAGATATTACAGAATGATCACTCTGAATGGCCGCCCATCCATGTAAATATCTCTATTTGTAAAGACAAAAGAATGAGGTTTAATCACCGTCTTAATGTGTAGTGACTGGGTTTATTTGTGAAGATACTGATGAATGAAAACATGGTGCAACCCAAAAGAAAACCTGTCAGCTTGAGCTTTATTTTATATAGCTTTGTTCTTTCAACTTTATGTACAAGAGCAAATAGAAATAACTATATTTTGTAAAAAAAAATTTCTGAATTTTGCGCCATCTGGCTTTGTCCATGGTTCCCTACTGCCGTCTAACTCCACCTGCCACCTGAAAGAAAAAAATAATAAATTTAAAGGAAGCAAGGAGCCACAAACCGTAGAGGCTAAGCGAAGAAGACCTTCATCGACGTCGAACTCTACCTGCCGCCATATACCGCCATATACCGCCAACCCACCGCCATATAGCTCAAACCTACCACCTGAAAGAAAAAATAAATGTAACAGTAACAATGAGCCACGAGCTCGTCCTCGTAAAATCCTTTGAAACCAACCAAGCCTGTAAAATCAAAGCGCTATTCATTGTATGGGGGCGAGGGAATCTCCTCAACCACCACCATCTGGATGATGGACTAAAACCCACAGTAGGAAAAAAAGAGCAAGTAATCATATAAGAATGATAAGAAATCCAGAAAACTTTGAGATTATCACTTGTCACCTTACAGGAAAATAAAGCCATGAATATGAGAACCTGTATTAAACTAAATTGATTAACCAATTTTTTAAAATTATTATTTCATTCATTTCTTTAACTTTTTTGATTAAACACTGACCTTTACTTTCATTGAATAGACTTATTATTTATTGTAGACTGGATGTTTAAATGTTAGCAATTAAAGCAGACGTTTGCAAAAAGTGGGCGTTTCCTGCAAATGTCATTTCTCACAAAATCAGGTGATAATGTTCGCCCAGCAATGCAACTATCTCTTTATCTATAGAGACAAAAGAAAGATATTACAGAATGATCACTCTGAATGGCCGCCCATCCATGTAAATATCTCTATTTGTAAAGACAAAAGAATGAGGTTTAATCACCGTCTTAATGTGTAGTGACTGGGCTTATTTGTGAAGATACTGATGAATGAAAACATGGTGCAACCCAAAAGAAAACCTGTCAGCTTGAGCTTTATTTTATATAGCTTTGTACTTTCAACTTTATGTACAAATGCAAATAGAAATAACTATATTTTTTTTAAAAAAATTCCTGAATTTTGCGCCATCTGGCTTTCTCTATGGTTCCCTACTGCCGTCTAACTCCACCTGCCACCTGAAAGAAAAAAATAATAAATTTAAAGGAAGCAAGGAGCCACAAACCGTAGAGGCTAAGCGAAGAAGACCTTCATCGACGTCGAACTCTACCTGCCGCCATATACCGCCATATACCGCCAACCCACCGCCATATAGCTCAAACCTACCACCTGAAAGAAAAAATAAATGTAACAGTAACAATGAGCCACGAGCTCGTCCTCGTGAAATCCTTTGAAACCAACCAAGCCTGTAAAATCAAAGCGCTATTCATTGTATGGGGGCGAGGGAATCTCCTCAACCACCACCATGTGGATGATGGACTAAAACCCACAGTAGGAAAAAAAGAGCAAGTAATCATATAAGAATGATAAGAAATCCAGAAAACTTTGAGATTATCACTTGTCACCTTACAGGAAAATAAAGCCATGAATATGAGAACCTGTATTAAACTAAATCGATCAACCAATTTTTAAAAATTATTATTTCATTCATTTCTTTAACATTTTTGATTAAACACTGACCTTTACTTTCATTGAATAGACTTATTATTTATTGTAGACTGGATGTTTAAATGTTAGCAATTAAAGCAGACGTTAGCAAAAAGTGGGCGTTTCCTGCAAATGTCATTTCTCACAAAATCAGGTGATAATGTTCGCCCAGCAATGCAACTATCTCTTTATCTATAGAGACAAAAGAAAGATATTACAGAATGATCACTCTGAATGGCCGCCCATCCATGTAAATATCTCTATTTGTAAAGACAAAAGAATGAGGTTTAATCACCGTCTTAATGTGTAGTGACTGGGCTTATTTGTGAAGATACTGATGAATGAAAACATGGTGCAACCCAAAAGAAAACCTGTCAGCTTGAGCTTTATTTTATATAGCTTTGTACTTTCAACTTTATGTACAAATGCAAATAGAAATAACTATATTTTTTTTAAAAAAATTCCTGAATTTTGCGCCATCTGGCTTTCTCTATGGTTCCCTACTGCCGTCTAACTCCACCTGCCACCTGAAAGAAAAAAATAATAAATTTAAAGGAAGCAAGGAGCCACAAACCGTAGAGGCTAAGCGAAGAAGACCTTCATCGACGTCGAACTCTACCTGCCGCCATATACCGCCATATACCGCCAACCCACCGCCATATAGCTCAAACCTACCACCTGAAAGAAAAAATAAATGTAACAGTAACAATGAGCCACGAGCTCGTCCTCGTGAAATCCTTTGAAACCAACCAAGCCTGTAAAATCAAAGCGCTATTCATTGTATGGGGGCGAGGGAATCTCCTCAACCACCACCATGTGGATGATGGACTAAAACCCACAGTAGGAAAAAAAGAGCAAGTAATCATATAAGAATGATAAGAAATCCAGAAAACTTTGAGATTATCACTTGTCACCTTACAGGAAAATAAAGCCATGAATATGAGAACCTGTATTAAACTAAATCGATCAACCAATTTTTAAAAATTATTATTTCATTCATTTCTTTAACATTTTTGATTAAACACTGACCTTTACTTTCATTGAATAGACTTATTATTTATTGTAGGCTGAATGTTTAAATGTTAGCAATTACCGCAGACGTTAGCAAAAAGTGGGCGTTTCCTGCAAAGTCATTTCTCACAAAATCAGGTGATAATGTTCGCCCAGCAATGCAACTATCTCTTTATCTATAGAGACAAAAGAAAGATATTACAGAATGATCACTCTGAATGGCCGCCCATCCATGTAAATATCTCTATTTGTAAAGACAAAAGAATGAGGTTTAATCACCGTCTTAATGTGTAGTGACTGGGTTTATTTGTGAAGATACTGAAGAATGAAAACATGGTGCAACCCAAAAGAAAACCTGTCAGCTTGAGCTTTATTTTATATAGCTTTGTTCTTTCAACTTTATGTACAAAAGCAAATAGAAATAACTATATATATTTTTTAAAAATTCCTGAATTTTGCGCCATCTGGCTTTCTCTATGGTTCCCTACTGCCGTCTAACTCCACCTGCCACCTGAAAGAAAAAAATAATAAATTTAAAGGAAGCAAGGAGCCACAAACCGTAGAGGCTTAAAAAGGTGTGGCCTCGCACAAATCAGTGTTTTCTTGGCTATTGCTGGAGGTAGTCCAGCATGGTGTTGGCTTGTCAGTGAATCAGTCCTGAGAATTTGTCTGAAGATCAAAGCATCTCATGGCCCGTACGGGGATCGAACCCGTGACCTTGGCGTTATTAGCACCACGCTCTAACCATCTGAGCTAACCGGCCTAAGGGTCACCTTAAGACTTTTGCCTGGCTCCGTACCGTGAGCTAGGACGGGGCTAAGCGAAAAAGACCTTCATCGACGTCGAACTCCACCTCCCGCCATATACCGCCATATACCGCCAACCTACCGCCATATAGCTCAAACCTACCGCCGGCTAACTCCACCTGCCACCTGAAAGAAAAAATAAATGTAACAGTAACAATGAGCCACGCGCTCGTCCTCCTAAAATCCTTGGAAACCAACCAAGCCTGTAAAATCAAAGCGCTATTCATTGTATGGGGGCGAGGGAATCTCCTCAACCACCACCATCTGGATGATGGACTAAAACCCACAGTAGGAAAAAAAGAGCAAGTAATCATATAAGAATGATAAGAAATCCAGAAAACTTTGAGAATATCACTTGTCACCTTACAGGAAAATAAAGCCATGAATATGAGAACCTGTATTAAACTAAATCGATCAACCAATTTTTAAAAATTATTATTTCATTCATTTCTTTAACATTTTTGATTAAACACTGACCTTTACTTTCATTGAATAGACTTATTATTTATTGTAGACTGGATGTTTAAATGCTAGCAATTACAGCAGACGTTTGCAAAAAGTGGGCGTTTCCTGCAAATGTCATTTCTCACAAAATCAGGTGATAATGTTCGCCCAGCAATGCAACTATCTCTTTATCTATAGAGACAAAAGAAAGATATTACAGAATGATCACTCTGAATGGCCGCCCATCCATGTAAATATCTCTATTTGTAAAGACAAAAGAATGAGGTTTAATCACCGTCTTAATGTGTAGTGACTGGGTTTATTTGTGAAGATACTGATGAATGAAAACATGGTGCAACCCAAAAGAAAACCTGTCAGCTTGAGCTTTATTTTATATAGCTTTGTACTTTCAACTTTATGTACAAAAGCAAATAGAAATAACTATATTTTTTTTTTTAAAAATTCCTGAATTTTGCGCCATCTGGCTTTCTCTATGGTTCCCTACTGCCGTCTAACTCCACCTGCCACCTGAAAGAAAAAAATAATAAATTTAAAGGAAGCAAGGAGCCACAAACCGTAGAGGCTAAGCGAAGAAGACCTTCATCGACGTCGAACTCTACCTGCCGCCATATACCGCCATATACCGCCAACCTACCGCCATATAGCTCAAACCTACCACCTGAAAGAAAAAATAAATGTAACAGTAACAATGAGCCACGAGCTCGTCCTCGTAAAATCCTTGGAAACCAACCAAGCCTGTAAAATGAAAGCGCTATTCATTGTATGGGGGCGAGGGAATCTCCTCAACCACCACCATCTGGATGATGGACTAAAACCCACAGTAGGAAAAAAAAGAGCAAGTAATCATATAAGAATGATAAGAAATCCAGAAAACTTTGAGATTATCACTTGTCACCTTACAGGAAAATAAAGCCAT
Source organism: Ictalurus punctatus (assembly GCF_001660625.3). Taxonomy (NCBI): domain Eukaryota; kingdom Metazoa; phylum Chordata; class Actinopteri; order Siluriformes; family Ictaluridae; genus Ictalurus; species Ictalurus punctatus. Next base: position 13,714,880 of record NC_030417.2, on the reverse strand, counting down.
GAATATGAGAACCTGTATTAAACTAAATCGATCAACAAATTTTTAAAAATTATTATTTCATTCATTTCTTTAACTTTTTTGATTAAACACTGACCTTTACTTTCATTGAATAGACTTATTATTTATTGTAGGCTGAATGTTTAAATGTTAGCAATTACCGCAGACGTTAGCAAAAAGTGGGTGTTTCCTGCAAAGTCATTTCTCACAAAATCAGGTGATAATGTTCGCCCAGCAATGCAACTATCTCTTTATCTATAGAGACAAAAGAAAGATATTACAGAATGATCACTCTGAATGGCCGCCCATCCATGTAAATATCTCTATTTGTAAAGACAAAAGAATGAGGTTTAATCACCGTCTTAATGTGTAGTGACTGGGTTTATTTGTGAAGATACTGATGAATGAAAACATGGTGCAACCCAAAAGAAAACCTGTCAGCTTGAGCTTTATTTTATATAGCTTTGTTCTTTCAACTTTATGTACAAGAGCAAATAGAAATAACTATATTTTGTAAAAAAAATTTCCTGAATTTTGCGCCATCTGGCTTTGTCCATGGTTCCCTACTGCCGTCTAACTCCACCTGCCACCTGAAAGAAAAAAATAATAAATTTAAAGGAAGCAAGGAGCCACAAACCGTAGAGGCTAAGCGAAGAAGACCTTCATCGACGTCGAACTCTACCTGCCGCCATATACCGCCATATACCGCCAACCCACCGCCATATAGCTCAAACCTACCACCTGAAAGAAAAAATAAATGTAACAGTAACAATGAGCCACGAGCTCGTCCTCGTAAAATCCTTTGAAACCAACCAAGCCTGTAAAATCAAAGCGCTATTCATTGTATGGGGGCGAGGGAATCTCCTCAACCACCACCATCTGGATGATGGACTAAAACCCACAGTAGGAAAAAAAGAGCAAGTAATCATATAAGAATGATAAGAAATCCAGAAAACTTTGAGATTATCACTTGTCACCTTACAGGAAAATAAAGCCATGAATATGAGAACCTGTATTAAACTAAATTGATTAACCAATTTTTTAAAATTATTATTTCATTCATTTCTTTAACATTTTTGATTAAACACTGACCTTTACTTTCATTGAATAGACTTATTATTTATTGTAGACTGGATGTTTAAATGTTAGCAATTAAAGCAGACGTTTGCAAAAAGTGGGCGTTTCCTGCAAATGTCATTTCTCACAAAATCAGGTGATAATGTTCGCCCAGCAATGCAACTATCTCTTTATCTATAGAGACAAAAGAAAGATATTACAGAATGATCACTCTGAATGGCCGCCCATCCATGTAAATATCTCTATTTGTAAAGACAAAAGAATGAGGTTTAATCACCGTCTTAATGTGTAGTGACTGGGCTTATTTGTGAAGATACTGATGAATGAAAACATGGTGCAACCCAAAAGAAAACCTGTCAGCTTGAGCTTTATTTTATATAGCTTTGTACTTTCAACTTTATGTACAAATGCAAATAGAAATAACTATATATTTTTTTAAAAAATTCCTGAATTTTGCGCCATCTGGCTTTCTCTATGGTTCCCTACTGCAGTCTAACTCCACCTGCCACCTGAAAGAAAAAAATAATAAATTTAAAGGAAGCAAGGAGCCACAAACCGTAGAGGCTTAAAAAGGTGTGGCCTCGCACAAATCAGTGTTTTCTTGGCTATTGCTGGAGATAGTCCAGCATGGTGTTGGCTTGTCAGTGAATCAGTCCTGAGAATTTGTCTGAAGATCAAAGCATCTCATGGCCCGTACGGGGATCGAACCCGTGACCTTGGCGTTATTAGCACCACGCTCTAACCATCTGAGCTAACCGGCCTAAGGGTCACCTTAAGACTTTTGCCTGGCTCCGTACCGTGAGCTAGGACGGGGCTAAGCGAAAAAGACCTTCATCGACGTCGAACTCCACCTCCCGCCATATACCGCCATATACCGCCAACCTACCGCCATATAGCTCAAACCTACCGCCGGCTAACTCCACCTGCCACCTGAAAGAAAAAATAAATGTAACAGTAACAATGAGCCACGCGCTCGTCCTCCTAAAATCCTTGGAAACCAACCAAGCCTGTAAAATCAAAGCGCTATTCATTGTATGGGGGCGAGGGAATCTCCTCAACCACCACCATCTGGATGATGGACTAAAACCCACAGTAGGAAAAAAAGAGCAAGTAATCATATAAGAATGATAAGAAATCCAGAAAACTTTGAGAATATCACTTGTCACCTTACAGGAAAATAAAGCCATGAATATGAGAACCTGTATTAAACTAAATCGATCAACCAATTTTTAAAAATTATTATTTCATTCATTTCTTTAACATTTTTGATTAAACACTGACCTTTACTTTCATTGAATAGACTTATTATTTATTGTAGACTGGATGTTTAAATGCTAGCATTTACAGCAGACTTTAGCAAAAAGTGGGCGTTTCCTGCAAAGTCATTTCTCACAAAATCAGGTGATAATGTTCGCCCAGCAATGCAACTATCTCTTTATCTATAGAGACAAAAGAAAGATATTACAGAATGATCACTCTGAATGGCCGCCCATCCATGTAAATATCTCTATTTGTAAAGACAAAAGAATGAGGTTTAATCACCGTCTTAATGTGTAGTGACTGGGCTTATTTGTGAAGATACTGATGAATGAAAACATGGTGCAACCCAAAAGAAAACCTGTCAGCTTGAGCTTTATTTTATATAGCTTTGTACTTTCAACTTTATGTACAAATGCAAATAGAAATAACTATATTTTTTTTAAAAAAAATCCTGAATTTTGCGCCATCTGGCTTTCTCTATGGTTCCCTACTGCCGTCTAACTCCACCTGCCACCTGAAAGAAAAAAATAATAAATTTAAAGGAAGCAAGGAGCCACAAACCGTAGAGGCTAAGCGAAGAAGACCTTCATCGACGTCGAACTCTACCTGCCGCCATATACCGCCATATACCGCCAACCTACCGCCATATAGCTCAAACCTACCACCTGAAAGAAAAAATAAATGTAACAGTAACAATGAGCCACGAGCTCGTCCTCGTAAAATCCTTGGAAACCAACCAAGCCTGTAAAATGAAAGCGCTATTCATTGTATGGGGGCGAGGGAATCTCCTCAACCACCACCATCTGGATGATGGACTAAAACCCACAGTAGGAAAAAAAAGAGCAAGTAATCATATAAGAATGATAAGAAATCCAGAAAACTTTGAGATTATCACTTGTCACCTTACAGGAAAATAAAGCCATGAATATGAGAACCTGTATTAAACTAAATCGATCAACAAATTTTTAAAAATTATTATTTCATTCATTTCTTTAACTTTTTTGATTAAACACTGACCTTTACTTTCATTGAATAGACTTATTATTTATTGTAGGCTGAATGTTTAAATGTTAGCAATTACCGCAGACGTTAGCAAAAAGTGGGTGTTTCCTGCAAAGTCATTTCTCACAAAATCAGGTGATAATGTTCGCCCAGCAATGCAACTATCTCTTTATCTATAGAGACAAAAGAAAGATATTACAGAATGATCACTCTGAATGGCCGCCCATCCATGTAAATATCTCTATTTGTAAAGACAAAAGAATGAGGTTTAATCACCGTCTTAATGTGTAGTGACTGGGTTTATTTGTGAAGATACTGATGAATGAAAACATGGTGCAACCCAAAAGAAAACCTGTCAGCTTGAGCTTTATTTTATATAGCTTTGTTCTTTCAACTTTATGTACAAGAGCAAATAGAAATAACTATATTTTGTAAAAAAAATTTCCTGAATTTTGCGCCATCTGGCTTTGTCCATGGTTCCCTACTGCCGTCTAACTCCACCTGCCACCTGAAAGAAAAAAATAATAAATTTAAAGGAAGCAAGGAGCCACAAACCGTAGAGGCTAAGCGAAGAAGACCTTCATCGACGTCGAACTCTACCTGCCGCCATATACCGCCATATACCGCCAACCCACCGCCATATAGCTCAAACCTACCACCTGAAAGAAAAAATAAATGTAACAGTAACAATGAGCCACGAGCTCGTCCTCGTAAAATCCTTTGAAACCAACCAAGCCTGTAAAATCAAAGCGCTATTCATTGTATGGGGGCGAGGGAATCTCCTCAACCACCACCATCTGGATGATGGACTAAAACCCACAGTAGGAAAAAAAGAGCAAGTAATCATATAAGAATGATAAGAAATCCAGAAAACTTTGAGATTATCACTTGTCACCTTACAGGAAAATAAAGCCATGAATATGAGAACCTGTATTAAACTAAATTGATTAACCAATTTTTTAAAATTATTATTTCATTCATTTCTTTAACATTTTTGATTAAACACTGACCTTTACTTTCATTGAATAGACTTATTATTTATTGTAGACTGGATGTTTAAATGTTAGCAATTAAAGCAGACGTTTGCAAAAAGTGGGCGTTTCCTGCAAATGTCATTTCTCACAAAATCAGGTGATAATGTTCGCCCAGCAATGCAACTATCTCTTTATCTATAGAGACAAAAGAAAGATATTACAGAATGATCACTCTGAATGGCCGCCCATCCATGTAAATATCTCTATTTGTAAAGACAAAAGAATGAGGTTTAATCACCGTCTTAATGTGTAGTGACTGGGCTTATTTGTGAAGATACTGATGAATGAAAACATGGTGCAACCCAAAAGAAAACCTGTCAGCTTGAGCTTTATTTTATATAGCTTTGTACTTTCAACTTTATGTACAAATGCAAATAGAAATAACTATATATTTTTTTAAAAAATTCCTGAATTTTGCGCCATCTGGCTTTCTCTATGGTTCCCTACTGCCGTCTAACTCCACCTGCCACCTGAAAGAAAAAAATAATAAATTTAAAGGAAGCAAGGAGCCACAAACCGTAGAGGCTTAAAAAGGTGTGGCCTCGCACAAATCAGTGTTTTCTTGGCTATTGCTGGAGATAGTCCAGCATGGTGTTGGCTTGTCAGTGAATCAGTCCTGAGAATTTGTCTGAAGATCAAAGCATCTCATGGCCCGTACGGGGATCAAACCCGTGACCTTGGCGTTATTAGCACCACGCTCTAACCATCGGAGCTAACCGGCCTAAGGGTCACCGTACGACTTTTGCCTGGCTCCGTACCGTGAGCTAGGACGGGGCTAAGCGAAAAAGACCTTCATCGACGTCGAACTCCACCTCCCGCCATATACCGCCAACCTACCGCCATATAGCTCAAACCTACCGCCAGCTAACTCCACCTGCAACCTGAAAGAAAAAATAAATGTAACAGTAACAATGAGCCACGAGCTCGTCCTCGTAAAATCCTTGGAAACCAACCAAGCCTGTAAAATCAAAGCGCTATTCATTGTATGGGGGCGAGGGAATCTCCTCAACCACCACCATCTGGATGATGGACTAAAACCCACAGTAGGAAAAAAAAGAGCAAGTAATCATATAAGAATGATAAGAAATCCAGAAAACTTTGAGATTATCACTTGTCACCTTACAGGAAAATAAAGCCATGAATATGAGAACCTGTATTAAACTAAATCGATCAACCAATTTTTAAAAATTATTATTTCATTCATTTCTTTAACTTTTTTGATTAAACACTGACCTTTACTTTCATTGAATAGACTTATTATTTATTGTAGGCTGAATGCTTAAATGTTAGCAATTACCGCAGACGTTAGCAAAAAGTGGGCGTTTCCTGCAAAGTCATTTCTCACAAAATCAGGTGATAATGTTCGCCCAGCAATGCAACTATCTCTTTATCTATAGAGACAAAAGAAAGATATTACAGAATGATCACTCTGAATGGCCGCCCATCCATGTAAATATCTCTATTTGTAAAGACAAAAGAATGAGGTTTAATCACCGTCTTAATGTGTAGTGACTGGGTTTATTTGTGAAGATACTGATGAATGAAAACATGGTTCAACCCAAAAGAAAACCTGTCAGCTTGAGCTTTATTTTATATAGCTTTGTTCTTTCAACTTTATGTACAAGAGCAAATAGAAATAACTATAGTTTGTAAAAAAAAAAATTCCTGAATTTTGCGCCATCTGGCTTTCTCTATGGTTCCCTACTGCCGTCTAACTCCACCTGCCACCTGAAAGAAAAAAATAATAAATTTAAAGGAAGCAAGGAGCCACAAACCGTAGAGGCTAAGAGAAGAAGACCTTCATCGACGTCGAACTCTACCTGCCGCCATATACCGCCATATACCGCCAACCTACCGCCATATAGCTCAAACCTACCACCTGAAAGAAAAAATAAATGTAACAGTAACAATGAGCCACGAGCTCGTCCTCGTAAAATCCTTGGAAACCAACCAAGCCTGTAAAATGAAAGCGCTATTCATTGTATGGGGGCGAGGGAATCTCCTCAACCACCACCATCTGGATGATGGACTAAAACCCACAGTAGGAAAAAAAAGAGCAAGTAATCATATAAGAATGATAAGAAATCCAGAAAACTTTGAGATTATCACTTGTCACCTTACAGGAAAATAAAGCCATGAATATGAGAACCTGTATTAAACTAAATCGATCAACCAATTTTTAAAAATTATTATTTCATTCATTTCTTTAACTTTTTTGATTAAACACTGACCTTTACTTTCATTGAATAGACTTATTATTTATTGTAGGCTGAATGTTTAAATGTTAGCAATTACCGCAGACGTTAGCAAAAAGTGGGTGTTTCCTGCAAAGTCATTTCTCACAAAATCAGGTGATAATGTTCGCCCAGCAATGCAACTATCTCTTTATCTATAGAGACAAAAGAAAGATATTACAGAATGATCACTCTGAATGTCCGCCCATCCATGTAAATATCTCTATTTGTAAAGACAAAAGAATGAGGTTTAATCACCGTCTTAATGTGTAGTGACTGGGTTCATTTGTGAAGATACTGATGAATTAAAACATGGTTCAACCCAAAAGAAAACCTGTCAGCTTGAGCTTTATTTTATATAGCTTTGTTCTTTCAACTTTATGTACAAAAGCAAATAGAAATAACTATATATTTTTAAAAAAATTCCTGAATTTTGCGCCATCTGGCTTTCTCTATGGTTCCCTACTGCCGTCTAACTCCACCTGCCACCTGAAAGAAAAAAATAATAAATTTAAAGGAAGCAAGGAGCCACAAACCGTAGAGGCTTAAAAAGGCGTGGCCTCGCACAAATCAGTGTTTTCTTGGCTATTGCTGGAGGTGGTCCAGCATGGTGTTGGCTTGTCAGTGAATCAGTCTTGAGAATTTGTCTGAAGATCAAAGCATCTCATGGCCCGTACGGGGATCAAACCCGTGACTTTGGCGTTATTAGCACCACGCTCTAACCATCGGAGCTAACCGGCCTAAGGGTCACCGTACGACTTTTGCCTGGCTCCGTACCGCGAGCTAGGACGGGGCTAAGCGAAGAAGACCTTCATGACGTCGAACTCCACCTCCCGCCATATACCGCCAACCTACCGCCATATAGCTCAAACCTACCGCCAGCTAACTCCACCTGCAACCTGAAAGAAAAAATAAATGTAACAGTAACAATGAGCCACGAGCTCGTCCTCGTAAAATCCTTGGAAACCAACCAAGCCTGTAAAATCAAAGCGCTATTCATTGTATGGGGGCGAGGGAATCTCCTCAACCACCACCATCTGGATGATGGACTAAAACCCACAGTAGGAAAAAAAAGAGCAAGTAATCATATAAGAATGATAAGAAATCCAGAAAACTTTGAGATTATCACTTGTCACCTTACAGGAAAATAAAGCCATGAATATGAGAACCTGTATTAAACTAAATCGATCAACCAATTTTTAAAAATTATTATTTCATTCATTTCTTTAACTTTTTTGATTAAACACTGACCTTTACTTTCATTGAATAGACTTATTATTTATTGTAGGCTGAATGCTTAAATGTTAGCAATTACCGCAGACGTTAGCAAAAAGTGGGCGTTTCCTGCAAAGTCATTTCTCACAAAATCAGGTGATAATGTTCGCCCAGCAATGCAACTATCTCTTTATCTATAGAGACAAAAGAAAGATATTACAGAATGATCACTCTGAATGGCCGCCCATCCATGTAAATATCTCTATTTGTAAAGACAAAAGAATGAGGTTTAATCACCGTCTTAATGTGTAGTGACTGGGTTTATTTGTGAAGATACTGATGAATGAAAACATGGTTCAACCCAAAAGAAAACCTGTCAGCTTGAGCTTTATTTTATATAGCTTTGTTCTTTCAACTTTATGTACAAGAGCAAATAGAAATAACTATAGTTTGTAAAAAAAAAAATTCCTGAATTTTGCGCCATCTGGCTTTCTCTATGGTTCCCTACTGCCGTCTAACTCCACCTGCCACCTGAAAGAAAAAAATAATAAATTTAAAGGAAGCAAGGAGCCACAAACCGTAGAGGCTAAGAGAAGAAGACCTTCATCGACGTCGAACTCTACCTGCCGCCATATACCGCCATATACCGCCAACCTACCGCCATATAGCTCAAACCTACCACCTGAAAGAAAAAATAAATGTAACAGTAACAATGAGCCACGAGCTCGTCCTCGTAAAATCCTTGGAAACCAACCAAGCCTGTAAAATGAAAGCGCTATTCATTGTATGGGGGCGAGGGAATCTCCTCAACCACCACCATCTGGATGATGGACTAAAACCCACAGTAGGAAAAAAAAGAGCAAGTAATCATATAAGAATGATAAGAAATCCAGAAAACTTTGAGATTATCACTTGTCACCTTACAGGAAAATAAAGCCATGAATATGAGAACCTGTATTAAATTAAATCGATCAACCAATTTTTAAAAATTATTATTTCATTCATTTCTTTAACTTTTTTTGATTAAACACTGACCTTTACTTTCATTGAATAGACTTATTATTTATTGTAGGCTGAATGTTTAAATGTTAGCAATTACCGCAGACGTTAGCAAAAAGTGGGTGTTTCCTGCAAAGTCATTTCTCACAAAATCAGGTGATAATGTTCGCCCAGCAATGCAACTATCTCTTTATCTATAGAGACAAAAGAAAGATATTACAGAATGATCACTCTGAATGTCCGCCCATCCATGTAAATATCTCTATTTGTAAAGACAAAAGAATGAGGTTTAATCACCGTCTTAATGTGTAGTGACTGGGTTCATTTGTGAAGATACTGATGAATTAAAACATGGTTCAACCCAAAAGAAAACCTGTCAGCTTGAGCTTTATTTTATATAGCTTTGTACTTTCAACTTTATGTACAAATGCAAATAGAAATAACTATATTTTTTTAAAAAAAAATCCTGAATTTTGCGCCATCTGGCTTTCTCTATGGTTCCCTACTGCCGTCTAACTCCACCTGCCACCTGAAAGAAAAAAATAATAAATTTAAAGGAAGCAAGGAGCCACAAACCGTAGAGGCTAAGCGAAGAAGACCTTCATCGACGTCGAACTCTACCTGCCGCCATATACCGCCATATACCGCCAACCCACCGCCATATAGCTCAAACCTACCACCTGAAAGAAAAAATAAATGTAACAGTAACAATGAGCCACGAGCTCGTCCTCGTGAAATCCTTTGAAACCAACCAAGCCTGTAAAATCAAAGCGCTATTCATTGTATGGGGGCGAGGGAATCTCCTCAACCACCACCATGTGGATGATGGACTAAAACCCACAGTAGGAAAAAAAGAGCAAGTAATCATATAAGAATGATAAGAAATCCAGAAAACTTTGAGATTATCACTTGTCACCTTACAGGAAAATAAAGCCATGAATATGAGAACCTGTATTAAACTAAATCGATCAACCAATTTTTAAAAATTATTATTTCATTCATTTCTTTAACATTTTTGATTAAACACTGACCTTTACTTTCATTGAATAGACTTATTATTTATTGTAGGCTGAATGTTTAAATGTTAGCAATTACCGCAGACGTTAGCAAAAAGTGGGCGTTTCCTGCAAAGTCATTTCTCACAAAATCAGGTGATAATGTTCGCCCAGCAATGCAACTATCTCTTTATCTATAGAGACAAAAGAAAGATATTACAGAATGATCACTCTGAATGGCCGCCCATCCATGTAAATATCTCTATTTGTAAAGACAAAAGAATGAGGTTTAATCACCGTCTTAATGTGTAGTGACTGGGTTTATTTGTGAAGATACTGATGAATGAAAACATGGTGCAACCCAAAAGAAAACCTGTCAGCTTGAGCTTTATTTTATATAGCTTTGTTCTTTCAACTTTATGTACAAAAGCAAATAGAAATAACTATATATATTTTTTAAAAATTCCTGAATTTTGCGCCATCTGGCTTTCTCTATGGTTCCCTACTGCCGTCTAACTCCACCTGCCACCTGAAAGAAAAAAATAATAAATTTAAAGGAAGCAAGGAGCCACAAACCGTAGAGGCTTAAAAAGGTGTGGCCTCGCACAAATCAGTGTTTTCTTGGCTATTGCTGGAGGTAGTCCAGCATGGTGTTGGCTTGTCAGTGAATCAGTCCTGAGAATTTGTCTGAAGATCAAAGCATCTCATGGCCCGTACGGGGATCGAACCCGTGACCTTGGCGTTATTAGCACCACGCTCTAACCATCTGAGCTAACCGGCCTAAGGGTCACCTTAAGACTTTTGCCTGGCTCCGTACCGTGAGCTAGGACGGGGCTAAGCGAAAAAGACCTTCATCGACGTCGAACTCCACCTCCCGCCATATACCGCCATATACCGCCAACCTACCGCCATATAGCTCAAACCTACCGCCAGCTAACTCCACCTGCAACCTGAAAGAAAAAATAAATGTAACAGTAACAATGAGCCACGAGCTCGTCCTCGTAAAATCCTTGGAAACCAACCAAGCCTGTAAAATCAAAGCGCTATTCATTGTATGGGGGCGAGGGAATCTCCTCAACCACCACCATCTGGATGATGGACTAAAACCCACAGTAGGAAAAAAAAGAGCAAGTAATCATATAAGAATGATAAGAAATCCAGAAAACTTTGAGATTATCACTTGTCACCTTACAGGAAAATAAAGCCATGAATATGAGAACCTGTATTAAACTAAATCGATCAACCAATTTTTAAAAATTATTATTTCATTCATTTCTTTAACTTTTTTGATTAAACACTGACCTTTACTTTCATTGAATAGACTTATTATTTATTGTAGGCTGAATGCTTAAATGTTAGCAATTACCGCAGACGTTAGCAAAAAGTGGGCGTTTCCTGCAAAGTCATTTCTCACAAAATCAGGTGATAATGTTCGCCCAGCAATGCAACTATCTCTTTATCTATAGAGACAAAAGAAAGATATTACAGAATGATCACTCTGAATGGCCGCCCATCCATGTAAATATCTCTATTTGTAAAGACAAAAGAATGAGGTTTAATCACCGTCTTAATGTGTAGTGACTGGGTTTATTTGTGAAGATACTGATGAATGAAAACATGGTTCAACCCAAAAGAAAACCTGTCAGCTTGAGCTTTATTTTATATAGCTTTGTTCTTTCAACTTTATGTACAAAAGCAAATAGAAATAACTATATATTTTTTTTTAAAAATTCCTGAATTTTGCGCCATCTGGCTTTCTCTATGGTTCCCTACGGCCGTCTAACTCCACCTGCCACCTGAAAGAAAAAAATAATAAATTTAAAGGAAGCAAGGAGCGACAAACCGTAGAGGCTTAAAAAGCTGTGGCCTCGCACAAATCAGTGTTTTCTTGGCTATTGCTGGAGGTAGTCGAGCACCGTGTTGGCTTGTCAGTGAATCAGTCCTGAGAATTTGTCTGAAGATCGAAGCATCTCATGGCCCGTACGGGGATCGAACCCGTGACCTTGGCGTTATTAGCACCACGCTCTAACCATCTGAGCTTAAAGAATGAGGTTTAATCACCGTCTTAATGTGTAGTGACTGGGTTTATTTGTGAAGATACTGATGAATGAAAACATGGTGCAACCCAAAAGAAAACCTGTCAGCTTGAGCTTTATTTTATATAGCTTTGTTCTTTCAACTTTATGTACAAAAGCAAATAGAAATAACTATATATTTTTTTAAAAAATTCCTGAATTTTGCGCCATCTGGCTTTCTCTATGGTTCCCTACTGCCTTCTAACTCCACCTGCCACCTGAAAGAAAAAAATAATAAATTTAAAGGAAGCAAGGAGCCACAAACCGTAGAGGCTAAGCGAAGAAGACCTTTTCTCAGGGACCTTTTCTGCCGTCTAACTCCACCTGCCACCTGAAAGAAAAAAATAATACATTTAAAGGAAGCAAGGAGCCACAAACCGTAGAGGCTAAGCGAAGAAGACCTTAATCGACGTCGAACTCTACCTGCCGCCATATACCGCCATATACCGCCAACCCACCGCCATATAGCTCAAACCTACCACCTGAAAGAAAAAATAAATGTAACAGTAACAATGAGCCACGAGCTCGTCCTCGTGAAATCCTTTGAAACCAACCAAGCCTGTAAAATCAAAGCGCTATTCATTGTATGGGGGCGAGGGAATCTCCTCAACCACCACCATCTGGATGATGGACTAAAACCCACAGTAGGAAAAAAAGAGCAAGTAATCATATAAGAATGATAAGAAATCCAGAAAACTTTGAGATTATCACTTGTCACCTTACAGGAAAATAAAGCCATGAATATGAGAACCTGTATTAAACTAAATTGATTAACCAATTTTTTAAAATTATTATTTCATTCATTTCTTTAACATTTTTGATTAAACACTGACCTTTACTTTCATTGAATAGACTTATTATTTATTGTAGACTGGATGTTTAAATGTTAGCAATTAAAGCAGACGTTTGCAAAAAGTGGGCGTTTCCTGCAAATGTCATTTCTCACAAAATCAGGTGATAATGTTCGCCCAGCAATGCAACTATCTCTTTATCTATAGAGACAAAAGAAAGATATTACAGAATGATCACTCTGAATGGCCGCCCATCCATGTAAATATCTCTATTTGTAAAGACAAATGAATGAGGTTTAATCACCGTCTTAATGTGTAGTGACAGGGTTTATTTGTGAAGATACTGATGAATGAAAACATGGTTCAACCCAAAAGAAAACCTGTCAGCTTGAGCTTTATTTTATATAGCTTTGTTCTTTCAACTTTATGTACAAAAGCAAATAGAAATAACTATATATTTTTAAAAAAATTCCTGAATTTTGCGCCATCTGGCTTTCTCTATGGTTCCCTACTGCCGTCTAACTCCACCTGCCACCTGAAAGAAAAAAATAATAAATTTAAAGGAAGCAAGGAGCCACAAACCGTAGAGGCTTAAAAAGGCGTGGCCTCGCACAAATCAGTGTTTTCTTGGCTATTGCTGGAGGTGGTCCAGCATGGTGTTGGCTTGTCAGTGAATCAGTCTTGAGAATTTGTCTGAAGATCAAAGCATCTCATGGCCCGTACGGGTATCAAACCCGTGACTTTGGCGTTATTAGCACCACGCTCTAACCATCGGAGCTAACCGGCCTAAGGGTCACCGTACGACTTTTGCCTGGCTCCGTACCGCGAGCTAGGACGGGGCTAAGCGAAGAAGACCTTCATGACGTCGAACTCCACCTCCCGCCATATACCGCCAACCTACCGCCATATAGCTCAAACCTACCGCCAACTAACTCCACCTGCAACCTGAAAGAAAAAATAAATGTAACAGTAACAATGAGCCACGAGCTCGTCCTCGTAAAATCCTTGGAAACCAACCAAGCCTGTAAAATCAAAGCGCTATTCATTGTATGGGGGCGAGGGAATCTCCTCAACCACCACCATCTGGATGATGGACTAAAACCCACAGTAGGAAAAAAAAGAGCAAGTAATCATATAAGAATGATAAGAAATCCAGAAAACTTTGAGATTATCACTTGTCACCTTACAGGAAAATAAAGCCATGAATATGAGAACCTGTATTAAACTAAATCGATCAACCAATTTTTAAAAATTATTATTTCATTCATTTCTTTAACTTTTTTGATTAAACACTGACCTTTACTTTCATTGAATAGACTTATTATTTATTGTAGGCTGAATGCTTAAATGTTAGCAATTACCGCAGACGTTAGCAAAAAGTGGGCGTTTCCTGCAAAGTCATTTCTCACAAAATCAGGTGATAATGTTCGCCCAGCAATGCAACTATCTCTTTATCTATAGAGACAAAAGAAAGATATTACAGAATGATCACTCTGAATGGCCGCCCATCCATGTAAATATCTCTATTTGTAAAGACAAAAGAATGAGGTTTAATCACCGTCTTAATGTGTAGTGACTGGGTTTATTTGTGAAGATACTGATGAATGAAAACATGGTTCAACCCAAAAGAAAACCTGTCAGCTTGAGCTTTATTTTATATAGCTTTGTTCTTTCAACTTTATGTACAAGAGCAAATAGAAATAACTATAGTTTGTAAAAAAAAAAATTCCTGAATTTTGCGCCATCTGGCTTTCTCTATGGTTCCCTACTGCCGTCTAACTCCACCTGCCACCTGAAAGAAAAAAATAATAAATTTAAAGGAAGCAAGGAGCCACAAACCGTAGAGGCTAAGAGAAGAAGACCTTCATCGACGTCGAACTCTACCTGCCGCCATATACCGCCATATACCGCCAACCTACCGCCATATAGCTCAAACCTACCACCTGAAAGAAAAAATAAATGTAACAGTAACAATGAGCCACGAGCTCGTCCTCGTAAAATCCTTGGAAACCAACCAAGCCTGTAAAATGAAAGCGCTATTCATTGTATGGGGGCGAGGGAATCTCCTCAACCACCACCATCTGGATGATGGACTAAAACCCACAGTAGGAAAAAAAAGAGCAAGTAATCATATAAGAATGATAAGAAATCCAGAAAACTTTGAGATTATCACTTGTCACCTTACAGGAAAATAAAGCCATGAATATGAGAACCTGTATTAAACTAAATCGATCAACCAATTTTTAAAAATTATTATTTCATTCATTTCTTTAACTTTTTTGATTAAACACTGACCTTTACTTTCATTGAATAGACTTATTATTTATTGTAGGCTGAATGTTTAAATGTTAGCAATTACCGCAGACGTTAGCAAAAAGTGGGTGTTTCCTGCAAAGTCATTTCTCACAAAATCAGGTGATAATGTTCGCCCAGCAATGCAACTATCTCTTTATCTATAGAGACAAAAGAAAGATATTACAGAATGATCACTCTGAATGTCCGCCCATCCATGTAAATATCTCTATTTGTAAAGACAAAAGAATGAGGTTTAATCACCGTCTTAATGTGTAGTGACTGGGTTCATTTGTGAAGATACTGATGAATTAAAACATGGTTCAACCCAAAAGAAAACCTGTCAGCTTGAGCTTTATTTTATATAGCTTTGTTCTTTCAACTTTATGTACAAAAGCAAATAGAAATAACTATATATTTTTTAAAAAATTCCTGAATTTTGCGCCATCTGGCTTTCTCTATGGTTCCCTAC
Source organism: Ictalurus punctatus (assembly GCF_001660625.3). NCBI lineage: Eukaryota > Metazoa > Chordata > Actinopteri > Siluriformes > Ictaluridae > Ictalurus > Ictalurus punctatus. Next base: position 13,699,437 of record NC_030417.2, on the reverse strand, counting down.
TGCCGTCTAACTCCACCTGCCACCTGAAAGAAAAAAATAATAAATTTAAAGGAAGCAAGGAGCCACAAACCGTAGAGGCTTAAAAAGGCGTGGCCTCGCACAAATCAGTGTTTTCTTGGCTATTGCTGGAGGTGGTCCAGCATGGTGTTGGCTTGTCAGTGAATCAGTCTTGAGAATTTGTCTGAAGATCAAAGCATCTCATGGCCCGTACGGGGATCAAACCCGTGACTTTGGCGTTATTAGCACCACGCTCTAACCATCGGAGCTAACCGGCCTAAGGGTCACCGTACGACTTTTGCCTGGCTCCGTACCGCGAGCTAGGACGGGGCTAAGCGAAGAAGACCTTCATGACGTCGAACTCCACCTCCCGCCATATACCGCCAACCTACCGCCATATAGCTCAAACCTACCGCCAGCTAACTCCACCTGCAACCTGAAAGAAAAAATAAATGTAACAGTAACAATGAGCCACGAGCTCGTCCTCGTAAAATCCTTGGAAACCAACCAAGCCTGTAAAATCAAAGCGCTATTCATTGTATGGGGGCGAGGGAATCTCCTCAACCACCACCATCTGGATGATGGACTAAAACCCACAGTAGGAAAAAAAAGAGCAAGTAATCATATAAGAATGATAAGAAATCCAGAAAACTTTGAGATTATCACTTGTCACCTTACAGGAAAATAAAGCCATGAATATGAGAACCTGTATTAAACTAAATCGATCAACCAATTTTTAAAAATTATTATTTCATTCATTTCTTTAACTTTTTTGATTAAACACTGACCTTTACTTTCATTGAATAGACTTATTATTTATTGTAGGCTGAATGCTTAAATGTTAGCAATTACCGCAGACGTTAGCAAAAAGTGGGCGTTTCCTGCAAAGTCATTTCTCACAAAATCAGGTGATAATGTTCGCCCAGCAATGCAACTATCTCTTTATCTATAGAGACAAAAGAAAGATATTACAGAATGATCACTCTGAATGGCCGCCCATCCATGTAAATATCTCTATTTGTAAAGACAAAAGAATGAGGTTTAATCACCGTCTTAATGTGTAGTGACTGGGTTTATTTGTGAAGATACTGATGAATGAAAACATGGTTCAACCCAAAAGAAAACCTGTCAGCTTGAGCTTTATTTTATATAGCTTTGTTCTTTCAACTTTATGTACAAGAGCAAATAGAAATAACTATAGTTTGTAAAAAAAAAAATTCCTGAATTTTGCGCCATCTGGCTTTCTCTATGGTTCCCTACTGCCGTCTAACTCCACCTGCCACCTGAAAGAAAAAAATAATAAATTTAAAGGAAGCAAGGAGCCACAAACCGTAGAGGCTAAGAGAAGAAGACCTTCATCGACGTCGAACTCTACCTGCCGCCATATACCGCCATATACCGCCAACCTACCGCCATATAGCTCAAACCTACCACCTGAAAGAAAAAATAAATGTAACAGTAACAATGAGCCACGAGCTCGTCCTCGTAAAATCCTTGGAAACCAACCAAGCCTGTAAAATGAAAGCGCTATTCATTGTATGGGGGCGAGGGAATCTCCTCAACCACCACCATCTGGATGATGGACTAAAACCCACAGTAGGAAAAAAAAGAGCAAGTAATCATATAAGAATGATAAGAAATCCAGAAAACTTTGAGATTATCACTTGTCACCTTACAGGAAAATAAAGCCATGAATATGAGAACCTGTATTAAACTAAATCGATCAACCAATTTTTAAAAATTATTATTTCATTCATTTCTTTAACTTTTTTGATTAAACACTGACCTTTACTTTCATTGAATAGACTTATTATTTATTGTAGGCTGAATGTTTAAATGTTAGCAATTACCGCAGACGTTAGCAAAAAGTGGGTGTTTCCTGCAAAGTCATTTCTCACAAAATCAGGTGATAATGTTCGCCCAGCAATGCAACTATCTCTTTATCTATAGAGACAAAAGAAAGATATTACAGAATGATCACTCTGAATGTCCGCCCATCCATGTAAATATCTTTATTTGTAAAGACAAAAGAATGAGGTTTAATCACCGTCTTAATGTGTAGTGACTGGGTTCATTTGTGGAGATACTGATGAATTAAAACATGGTTCAACCCAAAAGAAAACCTGTCAGCTTGAGCTTTATTTTATATAGCTTTGTTCTTTCAACTTTATGTACAAGAGCAAATAGAAATAACTATATTTTGTAAAAAAAAATTTCCTGAATTTTGCGCCATCTGGCTTTGTCCATGGTTCCCTACTGCCGTCTAACTCCACCTGCCACCTGAAAGAAAAAAATAATAAATTTAAAGGAAGCAAGGAGCCACAAACCGTCGAGGCTAAGCGAAGAAGACCTTCATCGACGTCGAACTCTACCTGCCGCCATTTACCGCCATATACCGCCAACCTACCGCCATATAGCTCAAACCTACCAACTGAAAGAAAAAATAAATGTAACAGTAACAATGAGCCACGAGCTCGTCCTCGTGAAATCCTTTGAAACCAACCAAGCCTGTAAAATCAAAGCGCTATTCATTGTATGGGGGCGAGGGAATCTCCTCAACCACCACCATCTGGATGATGGACTAAAACCCACAGTAGGAAAAAAAGAGCAAGTAATCATATAAGAATGATAAGAAATCCAGAAAACTTTGAGATTATCACTTGTCACCTTACAGGAAAATAAAGCCATGAATATGAGAACCTGTATTAAACTAAATTGATTAACCAATTTTTTAAAATTATTATTTCATTCATTTCTTTAACATTTTTGATTAAACACTGACCTTTACTTTCATTGAATAGACTTATTATTTATTGTAGACTGGATGTTTAAATGTTAGCAATTACAGCAGACGTTTGCAAAAAGTGGGCGTTTCCTGCAAATGTCATTTCTCACAAAATCAGGTGATAATGTTCGCCCAGCAATGCAACTATCTCTTTATCTATAGAGACAAAAGAAAGATATTACAGAATGATCACTCTGAATGGCCGCCCATCCGTGTAAATATCTCTATTTGTAAAGACAAAAGAATGAGGTTTAATCACCGTCTTAATGTGTAGTGACTGGGTTTATTTGTGAAGATACTGATGAATGAAAACATGGTGCAACCCAAAAGAAAACCTGTCAGCTTGAGCTTTATTTTATATAGCTTTGTTCTTTCAACTTTATGTACAAGAGCAAATAGAAATAACTATATATTTTTTTTAAAAATTCCTGAATTTTGCGCCATCTGGCTTTCTCTATGGTTCCCTACTGCCGTCTAACTCCACCTGCCACCTGAAAGAAAAAAATAATACATTTAAAGGAAGCAAGGAGCCACAAACCGTAGAGGCTAAGCGAAGAAGACCTTCATCGACGTCGAACTCTACCTGCCGCCATATACCGCCATATACCGCCAACCTACCGCCATATAGCTCAAACCTACCACCTGAAAGAAAAGATAAATGTAACAGTAACAATGAGCCACGAGCTCGTCCTCGTAAAATCCTTTGAAACCAACCAAGCCTGTAAAATCAAAGCGCTATTCATTGTATGGGGGCGAGGGAATCTCCTCAACCACCACCATCTGGATGATGGACTAAAACCCACAGTAGGAAAAAAAGAGCAAGTAATCATATAAGAATGATAAGAAATCCAGAAAACTTTGAGATTATCACTTGTCACCTTACAGGAAAATAAAGCCATGAATATGAGAACCTGTATTAAACTAAATTGATCAACCAATTTTTAAAATTATTAATTCATTCATTTCTTTAACATTTTTGATTAAACACTGACCTTTACTTTCATTGAATAGACTTATTATTTATTGTAGACTGGATGTTTAAATGTTAGCAATTACAGCAGACGTTTGCAAAAAGTGGGCGTTTCCTGCAAATGTCATTTCTCACAAAATCAGGTGATAATGTTCGCCCAGCAATGCAACTATCTCTTTATCTATAGAGACAAAAGAAAGATATTACAGAATGATCACTCTGAATGGCCGCCCATCCATGTAAATATCTCTATTTGTAAAGACAAAAGAATGAGGTTTAATCACCGTCTTAATGTGTAGTGACTGGGTTTATTTGTGAAGATACTGATGAATGAAAACATGGTTCAACCCAAAAGAAAACCTGTCAGCTTGAGCTTTATTTTATATAGCTTTGTTCTTTCAACTTTATGTACAAAAGCAAATAGAAATAACTATATATTTTTTTAAAAAATTCCTGAATTTTGCGCCATCTGGCTTTCTCTATGGTTCCCTATTGCCGTCTAACTCCACCTGCCACCTGAAAGAAAAAAATAATAAATTTAAAGGAAGCAAGGAGCCACAAACCGTAGAGGCTAAGCGAAGAAGACCTTCATCGACGTCGAACTCTACCTCCCGCCATATACCGCCATATACCGCCAACCCACCGCCATATAGCTCAAACCTACCACCTGAAAGAAAAAATAAATGTAACAGTAACAATGAGCCACGAGCTCGTCCTCGTGAAATCCTTTGAAACCAACCAAGCCTGTAAAATCAAAGCGCTATTCATTGTATGGGGGCGAGGGAATCTCCTCAACCACCACCATCTGGATGATGGACTAAAACCCACAGTAGGAAAAAAAGAGCAAGTAATCATATAAGAATGATAAGAAATCCAGAAAACTTTGAGATTATCACTTGTCACCTTACAGGAAAATAAAGCCATGAATATGAGAACCTGTATTAAACTAAATTGATCAACCAATTTTTTAAAATTATTATTTCATTCATTTCTTTAACATTTTTTGATTAAACACTGACCTTTACTTTCATTGAATAGACTTATTATTTATTGTAGGCTGAATGTTTAAATGTTAGCAATTACAGCAGACGTTTGCAAAAAGTGGGCGTTTCCTGCAAATGTCATTTCTCACAAAATCAGGTGATAATGTTCGCCCAGCAATGCAACTATCTCTTTATCTATAGAGATAAAAGAAAGATATTACAGAATGATCACTCTGAATGGCCGCCCATCCATGTAAATATCTCTATTTGTAAAGACAAAAGAATGAGGTTTAATCACCGTCTTAATGTGTAGTGACAGGGTTTATTTGTGAAGATACTGATGAATGAAAACATGGTTCAACCCAAAAGAAAACCTGTCAGCTTGAGCTTTATTTTATATAGCTTTGTTCTTTCAACTTTATGTACAAGAGCAAATAGAAATAACTATATTTTGTAAAAAGAATTCCTGAATTTTGCGCCATCTGGCTTTGTCCATGGTTCCCTACTGCCGTCTAACTCCACCTGCCACCTGAAAGAAAAAAATAATAAATTTAAAGGAAGCAAGGAGCCACAAACCGTAGAGGCTAAGCGAAGAAGACCTTCATCGACGTCGAACTCTACCTGCCGCCATATACCGCCATATACCGCCAACCCACCGCCATATAGCTCAAACCTACCACCTGAAAGAAAAAATAAATGTAACAGTAACAATGAGCCACGAGCTCGTCCTCGTAAAATCCTTTGAAACCAACCAAGCCTGTAAAATCAAAGCGCTATTCATTGTATGGGGGCGAGGGAATCTCCTCAACCACCACCATCTGGATGATGGACTAAAACCCACAGTAGGAAAAAAAGAGCAAGTAATCATATAAGAATGATAAGAAATCCAGAAAACTTTGAGATTATCACTTGTCACCTTACAGGAAAATAAAGCCATGAATATGAGAACCTGTATTAAACTAAATTGATTAACCAATTTTTAAAAATTATTATTTCATTCATTTCTTTAACATTTTTGATTAAACACTGACCTTTACTTTCATTGAATAGACTTATTATTTATTGTAGACTGGATGTTTAAATGTTAGCAATTACAGCAGACGTTTGCAAAAAGTGGGCGTTTCCTGCAAATGTCATTTCTCACAAAATCAGGTGATAATGTTCGCCCAGCAATGCAACTATCTCTTTATCTATAGAGACAAAAGAAAGATATTACAGAATGATCACTCTGAATGGCCGCCCATCCATGTAAATATCTCTATTTGTAAAGACAAATGAATGAGGTTTAATCACCGTCTTAATGTGTAGTGACAGGGTTTATTTGTGAAGATACTGATGAATGAAAACATGGTTCAACCCAAAAGAAAACCTGTCAGCTTGAGCTTTATTTTATATAGCTTTGTTCTTTCAACTTTATGTACAAAAGCAAATAGAAATAACTATATATTTTTAAAAAAATTCCTGAATTTTGCGCCATCTGGCTTTCTCTATGGTTCCCTACTGCCGTCTAACTCCACCTGCCACCTGAAAGAAAAAAATAATAAATTTAAAGGAAGCAAGGAGCCACAAACCGTAGAGGCTAAGCGAAGAAGACCTTCATCGACGTCGAACTCTACCTGCCGCCATATACCGCCATATACCGCCAACCCACCGCCATATAGCTCAAACCTACCACCTGAAAGAAAAAATAAATGTAACAGTAACAATGAGCCACGAGCTCGTCCTCGTGAAATCCTTTGAAACCAACCAAGCCTGTAAAATCAAAGCGCTATTCATTGTATGGGGGCGAGGGAATCTCCTCAACCACCACCATCTGGATGATGGACTAAAACCCACAGTAGGAAAAAAAGAGCAAGTAATCATATAAGAATGATAAGAAATCCAGAAAACTTTGAGATTATCACGTTTCACCTTACAGGAAAATAAAGCCATGAATATGAGAACCTGTATTAAACTAAATCGATCAACCAATTTTTAAAAATTATTATTTCATTCATTTCTTTAACATTTTTGATTAAACACTGACCTTTACTTTCATTGAATAGACTTATTATTTATTGTAGGCTGAATGTTTAAATGTTAGCAATTACCGCAGACGTTAGCAAAAAGTGGGCGTTTCCTGCAAAGTCATTTCTCACAAAATCAGGTGATAATGTTCGCCCAGCAATGCAACTATCTCTTTATCTATAGAGACAAAAGAAAGATATTACAGAATGATCACTCTGAATGGCCGCCCATCCATGTAAATATCTCTATTTGTAAAGACAAAAGAATGAGGTTTAATCACCGTCTTAATGTGTAGTGACTGGGTTTATTTGTGAAGATACTGATGAATGAAAACATGGTGCAACCCAAAAGAAAACCTGTCAGCTTGAGCTTTATTTTATATAGCTTTGTACTTTCAACTTTATGTACAAAAGCAAATAGAAATAACTATATTTTTTTAAAAAAAAATCCTGAATTTTGCGCCATCTGGCTTTCTCTATGGTTCCCTACTGCCGTCTAACTCCACCTGCCACCTGAAAGAAAAAAATAATAAATTTAAAGGAAGCAAGGAGCCACAAACCGTAGAGGCTAAGCGAAGAAGACCTTCATCGACGTCGAACTCTACCTGCCGCCATATACTGCCATATACCGCCAACCTACCGCCATATAGCTCAAACCTACCACCTGAAAGAAAAAATAAATGTAACAGTAACAATGAGCCACGAGCTCGTCCTCGTGAAATCCTTTGAAACCAACCAAGCCTGTAAAATCAAAGCGCTATTCATTGTATGGGGGCGAGGGAATCTCCTCAACCACCACCATCTGGATGATGGACTAAAACCCACAGTAGGAAAAAAAGAGCAAGTAATCATATAAGAATGATAAGAAATCCAGAAAACTTTGAGATTATCACTTGTCACCTTACAGGAAAATAAAGCCATGAATATGAGAACCTGTATTAAACTAAATCGATCAACCAATTTTTAAAAATTATTATTTCATTCATTTCTTTAACATTTTTGATTAAACACTGACCTTTACTTTCATTGAATAGACTTATTATTTATTGTAGGCTGAATGTTTAAATGTTAGCAATTACCGCAGACGTTAGCAAAAAGTGGGCGTTTCCTGCAAAGTCATTTCTCACAAAATCAGGTGATAATGTTCGCCCAGCAATGCAACTATCTCTTTATCTATAGAGACAAAAGAAAGATATTACAGAATGATCACTCTGAATGGCCGCCCATCCATGTAAATATCTATATTTGTAAAGACAAAAGAATGAGGTTTAATCACCGTCTTAATGTGTAGTGACTGGGTTTATTTGTGAAGATACTGATGAATGAAAACATGGTGCAACCCAAAAGAAAACCTGTCAGCTTGAGCTTTATTTTATATAGCTTTGTACTTTCAACTTTATGTACAAAAGCAAATAGAAATAACTATATTTTTTAAAAAAAAAATCCTGAATTTTGCGCCATCTGGCTTTCTCTATGGTTCCCTACTGCCGTCTAACTCCACCTGCCACCTGAAAGAAAAAAATAATAAATTTAAAGGAAGCAAGGAGCCACAAACCGTAGAGGCTAAGCGAAGAAGACCTTAATCGACGTCGAACTCTACCTGCCGCCATATACTGCCATATACCGCCAACCTACCGCCATATAGCTCAAACCTACCACCTGAAAGAAAAAATAAATGTAACAGTAACAATGAGCCACGAGCTCGTCCTCGTAAAATCCTTTGAAACCAACCAAGCCTGTAAAATCAAAGCGCTATTCATTGTATGGGGGCGAGGGAATCTCCTCAACCACCACCATCTGGATGATGGACTAAAACCCACAGTAGGAAAAAAAGAGCAAGTAATCATATAAGAATGATAAGAAATCCAGAAAACTTTGAGATTATCACTTGTCACCTTACAGGAAAATAAAGCCATGAATATGAGAACCTGTATTAAACTAAATTGATCAACCAATTTTTAAAATTATTATTTCATTCATTTCTTTAACATTTTTGATTAAACACTGACCTTTACTTTCATTGAATAGACTTATTATTTATTGTAGACTGGATGTTTAAATGTTAGCAATTACAGCAGACGTTTGCAAAAAGTGGGCGTTTCCTGCAAATGTCATTTCTCACAAAATCAGGTGATAATGTTCGCCCAGCAATGCAACTATCTCTTTATCTATAGAGACAAAAGAAAGATATTACAGAATGATCACTCTGAATGGCCGCCCATCCGTGTAAATATCTCTATTTGTAAAGACAAAAGAATGAGGTTTAATCACCGTCTTAATGTGTAGTGACTGGGTTTATTTGTGAAGATACTGATGAATGAAAACATGGTTCAACCCAAAAGAAAACCTGTCAGCTTGAGCTTTATTTTATATAGCTTTGTTCTTTCAACTTTATGTACAAGAGCAAATAGAAATAACTATATATTTTTTTTAAAAATTCCTGAATTTTGCGCCATCTGGCTTTCTCTATGGTTCCCTACGGCCGTCTAACTCCACCTGCCACCTGAAAGAAAAAAATAATAAATTTAAAGGAAGCAAGGAGCCACAAAACGTAGAGGCTTAAAAAGGTGTGGCCTCGCACAAATCAGTGTTTTCTTGGCTATTGCTGGAGGTAGTCCAGCATGGTGCTGGTTTGTCAGTGAATCAGTCTTGAGAATTTGTCTGAAGATCAAAGCATCTCATGGCCCGTACGGGGATCGAACCCGTGACCTTGGCGTTATTAGCACCACGCTCTAACCATCTGAGCTAACCGGCCTAAGGGTCACTTTAAGACTGGCTCCGTACCGTGAGCTAGGACGGGGCTAAGCGAAGAATACCTTCATCGACGTCGAACTCCACCTCCCGCCATATACCGCCATATACCGCCAACCTACCGCCATATAGCTCAAACCTACCGCCGGCTAACTCCACCTGCCACCTGAAAGAAAAAATAAATGTAACAGTAACAATGAGCCACGCGCTCGTCCTCCTAAAATCCTTGGAAACCAACCAAGCCTGTAAAATCAAAGCGCTATTCATTGTATGGGGGCGAGGGAATCTCCTCAACCACCACCATCTGGATGATGGACTAAAACCCACAGTAGGAAAAAAAGAGCAAGTAATCATATAAGAATGATAAGAAATCCAGAAAACTTTGAGATTATCACTTGTCACCTTACAGGAAAATAAAGCCATGAATATGAGAACCTGTATTAAACTAAATTGATCAACCAATTTTTAAAAATTATTATTTCATTCATTTCTTTAACATTTTTGATTAAACACTGACCTTTACTTTCATTGAATAGACTTATTATTTATTGTAGGATGAATGTTTAAATGTTAGAAATTACCGCAGACGTTTGCAAAAAGTGGGTGTTTCCTGCAAAGTCACTTCTCACAAAATCAGGTGATAATGTTCACCCAGCAATGCAACTATCTCTTTATCTATAGAGACAAAAGAAAGATATTACAGAATGATCACTCTGAATGGCCGCCCATCCATGTAAATATCTCTATTTGTAAAGACAAAAGAATGAGGTTTAATCACCGTCTTAATGTGTAGTGACTGGGTTTATTTGTGAAGATACTGATGAATGAAAACATGGTGCAACCCAAAAGAAAACCTGTCAGCTTGAGCTTTATTTTATATAGCTTTGTACTTTCAACTTTATGTACAAAAGCAAATAGAAATAACTATATTTTTTTTTTTAAAAATTCCTGAATTTTGCGCCATCTGGCTTTCTCTATGGTTCCCTACTGCCGTCTAACTCCACCTGCCACCTGAAAGAAAAAAATAATAAATTTAAAGGAAGCAAGGAGCCACAAACCGTAGAGGCTAAGCGAAGAAGACCTTCATCGACGTCGAACTCTACCTGCCGCCATATACCGCCATATACCGCCAACCTACCGCCATATAGCTCAAACCTACCACCTGAAAGAAAAAATAAATGTAACAGTAACAATGAGCCACGAGCTCGTCCTCGTAAAATCCTTGGAAACCAACCAAGCCTGTAAAATGAAAGCGCTATTCATTGTATGGGGGCGAGGGAATCTCCTCAACCACCACCATCTGGATGATGGACTAAAACCCACAGTAGGAAAAAAAAGAGCAAGTAATCATATAAGAATGATAAGAAATCCAGAAAACTTTGAGATTATCACTTGTCACCTTACAGGAAAATAAAGCCATGAATATGAGAACCTGTATTAAACTAAATCGATCAACAAATTTTTAAAAATTATTATTTCATTCATTTCTTTAACTTTTTTGATTAAACACTGACCTTTACTTTCATTGAATAGACTTATTATTTATTGTAGGCTGAATGTTTAAATGTTAGCAATTACCGCAGACGTTAGCAAAAAGTGGGTGTTTCCTGCAAAGTCATTTCTCACAAAATCAGGTGATAATGTTCGCCCAGCAATGCAACTATCTCTTTATCTATAGAGACAAAAGAAAGATATTACAGAATGATCACTCTGAATGGCCGCCCATCCATGTAAATATCTCTATTTGTAAAGACAAAAGAATGAGGTTTAATCACCGTCTTAATGTGTAGTGACTGGGTTTATTTGTGAAGATACTGATGAATGAAAACATGGTGCAACCCAAAAGAAAACCTGTCAGCTTGAGCTTTATTTTATATAGCTTTGTTCTTTCAACTTTATGTACAAGAGCAAATAGAAATAACTATATTTTGTAAAAAAAATTTCCTGAATTTTGCGCCATCTGGCTTTGTCCATGGTTCCCTACTGCCGTCTAACTCCACCTGCCACCTGAAAGAAAAAAATAATAAATTTAAAGGAAGCAAGGAGCCACAAACCGTAGAGGCTAAGCGAAGAAGACCTTCATCGACGTCGAACTCTACCTGCCGCCATATACCGCCATATACCGCCAACCCACCGCCATATAGCTCAAACCTACCACCTGAAAGAAAAAATAAATGTAACAGTAACAATGAGCCACGAGCTCGTCCTCGTAAAATCCTTTGAAACCAACCAAGCCTGTAAAATCAAAGCGCTATTCATTGTATGGGGGCGAGGGAATCTCCTCAACCACCACCATCTGGATGATGGACTAAAACCCACAGTAGGAAAAAAAGAGCAAGTAATCATATAAGAATGATAAGAAATCCAGAAAACTTTGAGATTATCACTTGTCACCTTACAGGAAAATAAAGCCATGAATATGAGAACCTGTATTAAACTAAATTGATTAACCAATTTTTTAAAATTATTATTTCATTCATTTCTTTAACTTTTTTGATTAAACACTGACCTTTACTTTCATTGAATAGACTTATTATTTATTGTAGACTGGATGTTTAAATGTTAGCAATTAAAGCAGACGTTTGCAAAAAGTGGGCGTTTCCTGCAAATGTCATTTCTCACAAAATCAGGTGATAATGTTCGCCCAGCAATGCAACTATCTCTTTATCTATAGAGACAAAAGAAAGATATTACAGAATGATCACTCTGAATGGCCGCCCATCCATGTAAATATCTCTATTTGTAAAGACAAAAGAATGAGGTTTAATCACCGTCTTAATGTGTAGTGACTGGGCTTATTTGTGAAGATACTGATGAATGAAAACATGGTGCAACCCAAAAGAAAACCTGTCAGCTTGAGCTTTATTTTATATAGCTTTGTACTTTCAACTTTATGTACAAATGCAAATAGAAATAACTATATTTTTTTAAAAAAAAATCCTGAATTTTGCGCCATCTGGCTTTCTCTATGGTTCCCTACTGCCGTCTAACTCCACCTGCCACCTGAAAGAAAAAAATAATAAATTTAAAGGAAGCAAGGAGCCACAAACCGTAGAGGCTAAGCGAAGAAGACCTTCATCGACGTCGAACTCTACCTGCCGCCATATACCGCCATATACCGCCAACCCACCGCCATATAGCTCAAACCTACCACCTGAAAGAAAAAATAAATGTAACAGTAACAATGAGCCACGAGCTCGTCCTCGTGAAATCCTTTGAAACCAACCAAGCCTGTAAAATCAAAGCGCTATTCATTGTATGGGGGCGAGGGAATCTCCTCAACCACCACCATGTGGATGATGGACTAAAACCCACAGTAGGAAAAAAAGAGCAAGTAATCATATAAGAATGATAAGAAATCCAGAAAACTTTGAGATTATCACTTGTCACCTTACAGGAAAATAAAGCCATGAATATGAGAACCTGTATTAAACTAAATCGATCAACCAATTTTTAAAAATTATTATTTCATTCATTTCTTTAACATTTTTGATTAAACACTGACCTTTACTTTCATTGAATAGACTTATTATTTATTGTAGGCTGAATGTTTAAATGTTAGCAATTACCGCAGACGTTAGCAAAAAGTGGGCGTTTCCTGCAAAGTCATTTCTCACAAAATCAGGTGATAATGTTCGCCCAGCAATGCAACTATCTCTTTATCTATAGAGACAAAAGAAAGATATTACAGAATGATCACTCTGAATGGCCGCCCATCCATGTAAATATCTCTATTTGTAAAGACAAAAGAATGAGGTTTAATCACCGTCTTAATGTGTAGTGACTGGGTTTATTTGTGAAGATACTGATGAATGAAAACATGGTGCAACCCAAAAGAAAACCTGTCAGCTTGAGCTTTATTTTATATAGCTTTGTTCTTTCAACTTTATGTACAAAAGCAAATAGAAATAACTATATATATTTTTTAAAAATTCCTGAATTTTGCGCCATCTGGCTTTCTCTATGGTTCCCTACTGCCGTCTAACTCCACCTGCCACCTGAAAGAAAAAAATAATAAATTTAAAGGAAGCAAGGAGCCACAAACCGTAGAGGCTTAAAAAGGTGTGGCCTCGCACAAATCAGTGTTTTCTTGGCTATTGCTGGAGGTAGTCCAGCATGGTGTTGGCTTGTCAGTGAATCAGTCCTGAGAATTTGTCTGAAGATCAAAGCATCTCATGGCCCGTACGGGGATCGAACCCGTGACCTTGGCGTTATTAGCACCACGCTCTAACCATCTGAGCTAACCGGCCTAAGGGTCACCTTAAGACTTTTGCCTGGCTCCGTACCGTGAGCTAGGACGGGGCTAAGCGAAAAAGACCTTCATCGACGTCGAACTCCACCTCCCGCCATATACCGCCATATACCGCCAACCTACCGCCATATAGCTCAAACCTACCGCCAGCTAACTCCACCTGCAACCTGAAAGAAAAAATAAATGTAACAGTAACAATGAGCCACGAGCTCGTCCTCGTAAAATCCTTGGAAACCAACCAAGCCTGTAAAATCAAAGCGCTATTCATTGTATGGGGGCGAGGGAATCTCCTCAACCACCACCATCTGGATGATGGACTAAAACCCACAGTAGGAAAAAAAAGAGCAAGTAATCATATAAGAATGATAAGAAATCCAGAAAACTTTGAGATTATCACTTGTCACCTTACAGGAAAATAAAGCCATGAATATGAGAACCTGTATTAAACTAAATCGATCAACCAATTTTTAAAAATTATTATTTCATTCATTTCTTTAACTTTTTTGATTAAACACTGACCTTTACTTTCATTGAATAGACTTATTATTTATTGTAGGCTGAATGCTTAAATGTTAGCAATTACCGCAGACGTTAGCAAAAAGTGGGCGTTTCCTGCAAAGTCATTTCTCACAAAATCAGGTGATAATGTTCGCCCAGCAATGCAACTATCTCTTTATCTATAGAGACAAAAGAAAGATATTACAGAATGATCACTCTGAATGGCCGCCCATCCATGTAAATATCTCTATTTGTAAAGACAAAAGAATGAGGTTTAATCACCGTCTTAATGTGTAGTGACTGGGTTTATTTGTGAAGATACTGATGAATGAAAACATGGTTCAACCCAAAAGAAAACCTGTCAGCTTGAGCTTTATTTTATATAGCTTTGTTCTTTCAACTTTATGTACAAAAGCAAATAGAAATAACTATATATTTTTTTTTAAAATTCCTGAATTTTGCGCCATCTGGCTTTCTCTATGGTTCCCTACGGCCGTCTAACTCCACCTGCCACCTGAAAGAAAAAAATAATAAATTTAAAGGAAGCAAGGAGCCACAAAACGTAGAGGCTTAAAAAGGTGTGGCCTCACACAAATCAGTGTTTTCTTGGCTATTGCTGGAGGTAGTCCAGCATGGTGCTGGTTTGTCAGTGAATCAGTCTTGAGAATTTGTCTGAAGATCAAAGCATCTCATGGCCCGTACGGGGATCGAACCCGTGACCTTGGCGTTATTAGCACCACGCTCTAACCATCTGAGCTAACCGGCCTAAGGGTCACTTTAAGACTGGCTCCGTACCGTGAGCTAGGACGGGGCTAAGCGAAGAATACCTTCATCGACGTCGAACTCCACCTCCCGCCATATACCGCCATATACCGCCAACCTACCGCCATATAGCTCAAACCTACCACCTGAAAGAAAAAATAAATGTAACAGTAACAATGAGCCACGAGCTCGTCCTCGTAAAATCCTTTGAAACCAACCAAGCCTGTAAAATCAAAGCGCTATTCATTGTATGGGGGCGAGGGAATCTCCTCAACCACCACCATCTGGATGATGGACTAAAACCCACAGTAGGAAAAAAAGAGCAAGTAATCATATAAGAATGATAAGAAATCCAGAAAACTTTGAGATTATCACTTGTCACCTTACAGGAAAATAAAGCCATGAATATGAGAACCTGTATTAAACTAAATTGATCAACCAATTTTTAAAATTATTAATTCATTCATTTCTTTAACATTTTTGATTAAACACTGACCTTTACTTTCATTGAATAGACTTATTATTTATTGTAGACTGGATGTTTAAATGTTAGCAATTACAGCAGACGTTTGCAAAAAGTGGGCGTTTCCTGCAAATGTCATTTCTCACAAAATCAGGTGATAATGTTCGCCCAGCAATGCAACTATCTCTTTATCTATAGAGACAAAAGAAAGATATTACAGAATGATCACTCTGAATGGCCGCCCATCCATGTAAATATCTCTATTTGTAAAGACAAAAGAATGAGGTTTAATCACCGTCTTAATGTGTAGTGACTGGGTTTATTTGTGAAGATACTGATGAATGAAAACATGGTTCAACCCAAAAGAAAACCTGTCAGCTTGAGCTTTATTTTATATAGCTTTGTTCTTTCAACTTTATGTACAAAAGCAAATAGAAATAACTATATATTTTTTTAAAAAATTCCTGAATTTTGCGCCATCTGGCTTTCTCTATGGTTCCCTATTGCCGTCTAACTCCACCTGCCACCTGAAAGAAAAAAATAATAAATTTAAAGGAAGCAAGGAGCCACAAACCGTAGAGGCTAAGCGAAGAAGACCTTCATCGACGTCGAACTCTACCTGCCGCCATATACCGCCATATACCGCCAACCCACCGCCATATAGCTCAAACCTACCACCTGAAAGAAAAAATAAATGTAACAGTAACAATGAGCCACGAGCTCGTCCTCGTGAAATCCTTTGAAACCAACCAAGCCTGTAAAATCAAAGCGCTATTCATTGTATGGGGGCGAGGGAATCTCCTCAACCACCACCATCTGGATGATGGACTAAAACCCACAGTAGGAAAAAAAGAGCAAGTAATCATATAAGAATGATAAGAAATCCAGAAAACTTTGAGATTATCACTTGTCACCTTACAGGAAAATAAAGCCATGAATATGAGAACCTGTATTAAACTAAATTGATCAACCAATTTTTTAAAATTATTATTTCATTCATTTCTTTAACATTTTTTGATTAAACACTGACCTTTACTTTCATTGAATAGACTTATTATTTATTGTAGGCTGAATGTTTAAATGTTAGCAATTACAGCAGACGTTTGCAAAAAGTGGGCGTTTCCTGCAAATGTCATTTCTCACAAAATCAGGTGATAATGTTCGCCCAGCAATGCAACTATCTCTTTATCTATAGAGATAAAAGAAAGATATTACAGAATGATCACTCTGAATGGCCGCCCATCCATGTAAATATCTCTATTTGTAAAGACAAAAGAATGAGGTTTAATCACCGTCTTAATGTGTAGTGACAGGGTTTATTTGTGAAGATACTGATGAATGAAAACATGGTTCAACCCAAAAGAAAACCTGTCAGCTTGAGCTTTATTTTATATAGCTTTGTTCTTTCAACTTTATGTACAAGAGCAAATAGAAATAACTATATTTTGTAAAAAGAATTCCTGAATTTTGCGCCATCTGGCTTTGTCCATGGTTCCCTACTGCCGTCTAACTCCACCTGCCACCTGAAAGAAAAAAATAATAAATTTAAAGGAAGCAAGGAGCCACAAACCGTAGAGGCTAAGCGAAGAAGACCTTCATCGACGTCGAACTCTACCTGCCGCCATATACCGCCATATACCGCCAACCCACCGCCATATAGCTCAAACCTACCACCTGAAAGAAAAAATAAATGTAACAGTAACAATGAGCCACGAGCTCGTCCTCGTAAAATCCTTTGAAACCAACCAAGCCTGTAAAATCAAAGCGCTATTCATTGTATGGGGGCGAGGGAATCTCCTCAACCACCACCATCTGGATGATGGACTAAAACCCACAGTAGGAAAAAAAGAGCAAGTAATCATATAAGAATGATAAGAAATCCAGAAAACTTTGAGATTATCACTTGTCACCTTACAGGAAAATAAAGCCATGAATATGAGAACCTGTATTAAACTAAATTGATTAACCAATTTTTAAAAATTATTATTTAATTCATTTCTTTAACATTTTTGATTAAACACTGACCTTTACTTTCATTGAATAGACTTATTATTTATTGTAGACTGGATGTTTAAATGTTAGCAATTACAGCAGACGTTTGCAAAAAGTGGGCGTTTCCTGCAAATGTCATTTCTCACAAAATCAGGTGATAATGTTCGCCCAGCAATGCAACTATCTCTTTATCTATAGAGACAAAAGAAAGATATTACAGAATGATCACTCTGAATGGCCGCCCATCCATGTAAATATCTCTATTTGTAAAGACAAATGAATGAGGTTTAATCACCGTCTTAATGTGTAGTGACAGGGTTTATTTGTGAAGATACTGATGAATGAAAACATGGTTCAACCCAAAAGAAAACCTGTCAGCTTGAGCTTTATTTTATATAGCTTTGTTCTTTCAACTTTATGTACAAAAGCAAATAGAAATAACTATATATTTTTAAAAAAATTCCTGAATTTTGCGCCATCTGGCTTTCTCTATGGTTCCCTACTGCCGTCTAACTCCACCTGCCACCTGAAAGAAAAAAATAATAAATTTAAAGGAAGCAAGGAGCCACAAACCGTAGAGGCTAAGCGAAGAAGACCTTCATCGACGTCGAACTCTACCTGCCGCCATATACCGCCATATACCGCCAACCCACCGCCATATAGCTCAAACCTACCACCTGAAAGAAAAAATAAATGTAACAGTAACAATGAGCCACGAGCTCGTCCTCGTGAAATCCTTTGAAACCAACCAAGCCTGTAAAATCAAAGCGCTATTCATTGTATGGGGGCGAGGGAATCTCCTCAACCACCACCATCTGGATGATGGACTAAAACCCACAGTAGGAAAAAAAGAGCAAGTAATCATATAAGAATGATAAGAAATCCAGAAAACTTTGAGATTATCACGTTTCACCTTACAGGAAAATAAAGCCATGAATATGAGAACCTGTATTAAACTAAATCGATCAACCAATTTTTAAAAATTATTATTTCATTCATTTCTTTAACATTTTTGATTAAACACTGACCTTTACTTTCATTGAATAGACTTATTATTTATTGTAGGCTGAATGTTTAAATGTTAGCAATTACCGCAGACGTTAGCAAAAAGTGGGCGTTTCCTGCAAAGTCATTTCTCACAAAATCAGGTGATAATGTTCGCCCAGCAATGCAACTATCTCTTTATCTATAGAGACAAAAGAAAGATATTACAGAATGATCACTCTGAATGGCCGCCCATCCATGTAAATATCTCTATTTGTAAAGACAAAAGAATGAGGTTTAATCACCGTCTTAATGTGTAGTGACTGGGTTTATTTGTGAAGATACTGATGAATGAAAACATGGTGCAACCCAAAAGAAAACCTGTCAGCTTGAGCTTTATTTTATATAGCTTTGTACTTTCAACTTTATGTACAAAAGCAAATAGAAATAACTATATTTTTTTAAAAAAAAATCCTGAATTTTGCGCCATCTGGCTTTCTCTATGGTTCCCTACTGCCGTCTAACTCCACCTGCCACCTGAAAGAAAAAAATAATAAATTTAAAGGAAGCAAGGAGCCACAAACCGTAGAGGCTAAGCGAAGAAGACCTTCATCGACGTCGAACTCTACCTGCCGCCATATACTGCCATATACCGCCAACCTACCGCCATATAGCTCAAACCTACCACCTGAAAGAAAAAATAAATGTAACAGTAACAATGAGCCACGAGCTCGTCCTCGTGAAATCCTTTGAAACCAACCAAGCCTGTAAAATCAAAGCGCTATTCATTGTATGGGGGCGAGGGAATCTCCTCAACCACCACCATCTGGATGATGGACTAAAACCCACAGTAGGAAAAAAAGAGCAAGTAATCATATAAGAATGATAAGAAATCCAGAAAACTTTGAGATTATCACTTGTCACCTTACAGGAAAATAAAGCCATGAATATGAGAACCTGTATTAAACTAAATCGATCAACCAATTTTTAAAAATTATTATTTCATTCATTTCTTTAACATTTTTGATTAAACACTGACCTTTACTTTCATTGAATAGACTTATTATTTATTGTAGGCTGAATGTTTAAATGTTAGCAATTACCGCAGACGTTAGCAAAAAGTGGGCGTTTCCTGCAAAGTCATTTCTCACAAAATCAGGTGATAATGTTCGCCCAGCAATGCAACTATCTCTTTATCTATAGAGACAAAAGAAAGATATTACAGAATGATCACTCTGAATGGCCGCCCATCCATGTAAATATCTATATTTGTAAAGACAAAAGAATGAGGTTTAATCACCGTCTTAATGTGTAGTGACTGGGTTTATTTGTGAAGATACTGATGAATGAAAACATGGTGCAACCCAAAAGAAAACCTGTCAGCTTGAGCTTTATTTTATATAGCTTTGTACTTTCAACTTTATGTACAAAAGCAAATAGAAATAACTATATTTTTTAAAAAAAAAATCCTGAATTTTGCGCCATCTGGCTTTCTCTATGGTTCCCTACTGCCGTCTAACTCCACCTGCCACCTGAAAGAAAAAAATAATAAATTTAAAGGAAGCAAGGAGCCACAAACCGTAGAGGCTAAGCGAAGAAGACCTTAATCGACGTCGAACTCTACCTGCCGCCATATACTGCCATATACCGCCAACCTACCGCCATATAGCTCAAACCTACCACCTGAAAGAAAAAATAAATGTAACAGTAACAATGAGCCACGAGCTCGTCCTCGTAAAATCCTTTGAAACCAACCAAGCCTGTAAAATCAAAGCGCTATTCATTGTATGGGGGCGAGGGAATCTCCTCAACCACCACCATCTGGATGATGGACTAAAACCCACAGTAGGAAAAAAAGAGCAAGTAATCATATAAGAATGATAAGAAATCCAGAAAACTTTGAGATTATCACTTGTCACCTTACAGGAAAATAAAGCCATGAATATGAGAACCTGTATTAAACTAAATTGATCAACCAATTTTTAAAATTATTATTTCATTCATTTCTTTAACATTTTTGATTAAACACTGACCTTTACTTTCATTGAATAGACTTATTATTTATTGTAGACTGGATGTTTAAATGTTAGCAATTACAGCAGACGTTTGCAAAAAGTGGGCGTTTCCTGCAAATGTCATTTCTCACAAAATCAGGTGATAATGTTCGCCCAGCAATGCAACTATCTCTTTATCTATAGAGACAAAAGAAAGATATTACAGAATGATCACTCTGAATGGCCGCCCATCCGTGTAAATATCTCTATTTGTAAAGACAAAAGAATGAGGTTTAATCACCGTCTTAATGTGTAGTGACTGGGTTTATTTGTGAAGATACTGATGAATGAAAACATGGTTCAACCCAAAAGAAAACCTGTCAGCTTGAGCTTTATTTTATATAGCTTTGTTCTTTCAACTTTATGTACAAGAGCAAATAGAAATAACTATATATTTTTTTTAAAAATTCCTGAATTTTGCGCCATCTGGCTTTCTCTATGGTTCCCTACGGCCGTCTAACTCCACCTGCCACCTGAAAGAAAAAAATAATAAATTTAAAGGAAGCAAGGAGCCACAAAACGTAGAGGCTTAAAAAGGTGTGGCCTCGCACAAATCAGTGTTTTCTTGGCTATTGCTGGAGGTAGTCCAGCATGGTGCTGGTTTGTCAGTGAATCAGTCTTGAGAATTTGTCTGAAGATCAAAGCATCTCATGGCCCGTACGGGGATCGAACCCGTGACCTTGGCGTTATTAGCACCACGCTCTAACCATCTGAGCTAACCGGCCTAAGGGTCACTTTAAGACTGGCTCCGTACCGTGAGCTAGGACGGGGCTAAGCGAAGAATACCTTCATCGACGTCGAACTCCACCTCCCGCCATATACCGCCATATACCGCCAACCTACCGCCATATAGCTCAAACCTACCGCCGGCTAACTCCACCTGCCACCTGAAAGAAAAAATAAATGTAACAGTAACAATGAGCCACGCGCTCGTCCTCCTAAAATCCTTGGAAACCAACCAAGCCTGTAAAATCAAAGCGCTATTCATTGTATGGGGGCGAGGGAATCTCCTCAACCACCACCATCTGGATGATGGACTAAAACCCACAGTAGGAAAAAAAGAGCAAGTAATCATATAAGAATGATAAGAAATCCAGAAAACTTTGAGATTATCACTTGTCACCTTACAGGAAAATAAAGCCATGAATATGAGAACCTGTATTAAACTAAATTGATCAACCAATTTTTAAAAATTATTATTTCATTCATTTCTTTAACATTTTTGATTAAACACTGACCTTTACTTTCATTGAATAGACTTATTATTTATTGTAGGATGAATGTTTAAATGTTAGAAATTACCGCAGACGTTTGCAAAAAGTGGGTGTTTCCTGCAAAGTCACTTCTCACAAAATCAGGTGATAATGTTCACCCAGCAATGCAACTATCTCTTTATCTATAGAGACAAAAGAAAGATATTACAGAATGATCACTCTGAATGGCCGCCCATCCATGTAAATATCTCTATTTGTAAAGACAAAAGAATGAGGTTTAATCACCGTCTTAATGTGTAGTGACTGGGTTTATTTGTGAAGATACTGATGAATGAAAACATGGTTCAACCCAAAAGAAAACCTGTCAGCTTGAGCTTTATTTTATATAGCTTTGTTCTTTCAACTTTATGTACAAGAGCAAATAGAAATAACTATATTTTGTAAAAAAAAATTTCCTGAATTTTGCGCCATCTGGCTTTGTCCATGGTTCCCTACTGCCGTCTAACTCCACCTGCCACCTGAAAGAAAAAAATAATAAATTTAAAGGAAGCAAGGAGCCACAAACCGTAGAGGCTAAGCGAAGAAGACCTTCATCGACGTCGAACTCTACCTGCCGCCATTTACCGCCATATACCGCCAACCTACCGCCATATAGCTCAAACCTACCAACTGAAAGAAAAAATAAATGTAACAGTAACAATGAGCCACGAGCTCGTCCTCGTGAAATCCTTTGAAACCAACCAAGCCTGTAAAATCAAAGCGCTATTCATTGTATGGGGGCGAGGGAATCTCCTCAACCACCACCATCTGGATGATGGACTAAAACCCACAGTAGGAAAAAAAGAGCAAGTAATCATATAAGAATGATAAGAAATCCAGAAAACTTTGAGATTATCACTTGTCACCTTACAGGAAAATAAAGCCATGAATATGAGAACCTGTATTAAACTAAATTGATTAACCAATTTTTTAAAATTATTATTTCATTCATTTCTTTAACATTTTTGATTAAACACTGACCTTTACTTTCATTGAATAGACTTATTATTTATTGTAGACTGGATGTTTAAATGTTAGCAATTACAGCAGACGTTTGCAAAAAGTGGGCGTTTCCTGCAAATGTCATTTCTCACAAAATCAGGTGATAATGTTCGCCCAGCAATGCAACTATCTCTTTATCTATAGAGACAAAAGAAAGATATTACAGAATGATCACTCTGAATGGCCGCCCATCCGTGTAAATATCTCTATTTGTAAAGACAAAAGAATGAGGTTTAATCACCGTCTTAATGTGTAGTGACTGGGTTTATTTGTGAAGATACTGATGAATGAAAACATGGTGCAACCCAAAAGAAAACCTGTCAGCTTGAGCTTTATTTTATATAGCTTTGTTCTTTCAACTTTATGTACAAGAGCAAATAGAAATAACTATATATTTTTTTTAAAAATTCCTGAATTTTGCGCCATCTGGCTTTCTCTATGGTTCCCTACTGCCGTCTAACTCCACCTGCCACCTGAAAGAAAAAAATAATACATTTAAAGGAAGCAAGGAGCCACAAACCGTAGAGGCTAAGCGAAGAAGACCTTAATCGACGTCGAACTCTACCTGCCGCCATATACCGCCATATACCGCCAACCTACCGCCATATAGCTCAAACCTACCACCTGAAAGAAAAGATAAATGTAACAGTAACAATGAGCCACGAGCTCGTCCTCGTAAAATCCTTTGAAACCAACCAAGCCTGTAAAATCAAAGCGCTATTCATTGTATGGGGGCGAGGGAATCTCCTCAACCACCACCATCTGGATGATGGACTAAAACCCACAGTAGGAAAAAAAGAGCAAGTAATCATATAAGAATGATAAGAAATCCAGAAAACTTTGAGATTATCACTTGTCACCTTACAGGAAAATAAAGCCATGAATATGAGAACCTGTATTAAACTAAATTGATCAACCAATTTTTAAAATTATTAATTCATTCATTTCTTTAACATTTTTGATTAAACACTGACCTTTACTTTCATTGAATAGACTTATTATTTATTGTAGACTGGATGTTTAAATGTTAGCAATTACAGCAGACGTTTGCAAAAAGTGGGCGTTTCCTGCAAATGTCATTTCTCACAAAATCAGGTGATAATGTTCGCCCAGCAATGCAACTATCTCTTTATCTATAGAGACAAAAGAAAGATATTACAGAATGATCACTCTGAATGGCCGCCCATCCATGTAAATATCTCTATTTGTAAAGACAAAAGAATGAGGTTTAATCACCGTCTTAATGTGTAGTGACTGGGTTTATTTGTGAAGATACTGATGAA
Source organism: Ictalurus punctatus (assembly GCF_001660625.3). Classification (NCBI taxonomy): domain Eukaryota; kingdom Metazoa; phylum Chordata; class Actinopteri; order Siluriformes; family Ictaluridae; genus Ictalurus; species Ictalurus punctatus. Next base: position 13,675,402 of record NC_030417.2, on the reverse strand, counting down.
TGAAAACATGGTTCAACCCAAAAGAAAACCTGTCAGCTTGAGCTTTATTTTATATAGCTTTGTTCTTTCAACTTTATGTACAAAAGCAAATAGAAATAACTATATATTTTTTAAAAAAATTCCTGAATTTTGCGCCATCTGGCTTTCTCTATGGTTCCCTATTGCCGTCTAACTCCACCTGCCACCTGAAAGAAAAAAATAATAAATTTAAAGGAAGCAAGGAGCCACAAACCGTAGAGGCTAAGCGAAGAAGACCTTCATCGACGTCGAACTCTACCTGCCGCCATATACCGCCATATACCGCCAACCCACCGCCATATAGCTCAAACCTACCACCTGAAAGAAAAAATAAATGTAACAGTAACAATGAGCCACGAGCTCGTCCTCGTGAAATCCTTTGAAACCAACCAAGCCTGTAAAATCAAAGCGCTATTCATTGTATGGGGGCGAGGGAATCTCCTCAACCACCACCATCTGGATGATGGACTAAAACCCACAGTAGGAAAAAAAGAGCAAGTAATCATATAAGAATGATAAGAAATCCAGAAAACTTTGAGATTATCACTTGTCACCTTACAGGAAAATAAAGCCATGAATATGAGAACCTGTATTAAACTAAATTGATCAACCAATTTTTTAAAATTATTATTTCATTCATTTCTTTAACATTTTTTGATTAAACACTGACCTTTACTTTCATTGAATAGACTTATTATTTATTGTAGGCTGAATGTTTAAATGTTAGCAATTACAGCAGACGTTTGCAAAAAGTGGGCGTTTCCTGCAAATGTCATTTCTCACAAAATCAGGTGATAATGTTCGCCCAGCAATGCAACTATCTCTTTATCTATAGAGATAAAAGAAAGATATTACAGAATGATCACTCTGAATGGCCGCCCATCCATGTAAATATCTCTATTTGTAAAGACAAAAGAATGAGGTTTAATCACCGTCTTAATGTGTAGTGACTGGGTTTATTTGTGAAGATACTGATGAATGAAAACATGGTTCAACCCAAAAGAAAACCTGTCAGCTTGAGCTTTATTTTATATAGCTTTGTTCTTTCAACTTTATGTACAAGAGCAAATAGAAATAACTATATTTTGTAAAAAAAATTCCTGAATTTTGCGCCATCTGGCTTTGTCCATGGTTCCCTACTGCCGTCTAACTCCACCTGCCACCTGAAAGAAAAAAATAATAAATTTAAAGGAAGCAAGGAGCCACAAACCGTAGAGGCTAAGCGAAGAAGACCTTCATCGACGTCGAACTCTACCTGCCGCCATATACCGCCATATACCGCCAACCTACCGCCATATAGCTCAAACCTACCACCTGAAAGAAAAAATAAATGTAACAGTAACAATGAGCCACGAGCTCGTCCTCGTAAAATCCTTTGAAACCAACCAAGCCTGTAAAATCAAAGCGCTATTCATTGTATGGGGGCGAGGGAATCTCCTCAACCACCACCATCTGGATGATGGACTAAAACCCACAGTAGGAAAAAAAGAGCAAGTAATCATATAAGAATGATAAGAAATCCAGAAAACTTTGAGATTATCACTTGTCACCTTACAGGAAAATAAAGCCATGAATATGAGAACCTGTATTAAACTAAATTGATCAACCAATTTTTAAAAATTATTATTTCATTCATTTCTTTAACATTTTTTGATTAAACACTGACCTTTACTTTCATTGAATAGACTTATTATTTATTGTAGACTGGATGTTTAAATGTTAGCAATTACAGCAGACGTTTGCAAAAAGTGGGCGTTTCCTGCAAATGTCATTTCTCACAAAATCAGGTGATAATGTTCGCCCAGCAATGCAACTATCTCTTTATCTATAGAGATAAAAGAAAGATATTACAGAATGATCACTCTGAATGGCCGCCCAACCATGTAAATATCTCTATTTGTAAAGACAAAAGAATGAGGTTTAATCACCGTCTTAATGTGTAGTGACTGGGTTTATTTGTGAAGATACTGATGAATGCAAACATGGTGCAACCCAAAAGAAAACCTGTCAGCTTGAGCTTTATTTTATATAGCTTTGTTCTTTCAACTTTATGTACAAGAGCAAATAGAAATAACTATATTTTGTAAAAAAAATTCCTGAATTTTGCGCCATCTGGCTTTGTCCATGGTTCCCTACTGCCGTCTAACTCAACCTGCCACCTGAAAAAAAAAAAAAAAAAATTTAAAGGAAGCAAGGAGCCACAAACCGTAGAGGCTAAGCGAAGCAGACCTTCATCGACGTCGAACTCTACCTGCCGCCATATACCGCCATATACCGCCAACCTACCGCCATATAGCTCAAACCTACCACCTGAAAGAAAAAATAAATGTAACAGTAACAATGAGCCACGAGCTCTTCCTCGTAAAATCCTTTGAAACCAACCAAGCCTGTAAAATCAAAGCGCTATTCATTGTATGGGGGCGAGGGAATCTCCTCAACCACCACCATCTGGATGATGGACTAAAACCCACAGTAGGAAAAAAAGAGCAAGTAATCATATAAGAATGATAAGAAATCCAGAAAACTTTGAGATTATCACTTGTCACCTTACAGGAAAATAAAGCCATGAATATGAGAACCTGTATTAAACTAAATTGATCAACCAATTTTTAAAATTATTAATTCATTCATTTCTTTAACATTTTTGATTAAACACTGACCTTTACTTTCATTGAATAGACTTATTATTTATTGTAGACTGGATGTTTAAATGTTAGCAATTACAGCAGACGTTTGCAAAAAGTGGGCGTTTCCTGCAAATGTCATTTCTCACAAAATCAGGTGATAATGTTCGCCCAGCAATGCAACTATCTCTTTATCTATAGAGACAAAAGAAAGATATTACAGAATGATCACTCTGAATGGCCGCCCATCCGTGTAAATATCTCTATTTGTAAAGACAAAAGAATGAGGTTTAATCACCGTCTTAATGTGTAGTGACTGGGTTTATTTGTGAAGATACTGATGAATGCAAACATGGTGCAACCCAAAAGAAAACCTGTCAGCTTGAGCTTTATTTTATATAGCTTTGTTCTTTCAACTTTATGTACAAGAGCAAATAGAAATAACTATATTTTGTAAAAAAAAAAATTCCTGAATTTTGCGCCATCTGGCTTTCTCTATGGTTCCCTACTGCCGTCTAACTCCACCTGCCACCTGAAAGAAAAAAATAATAAATTTAAAGGAAGCAAGGAGCCACAAACCGTAGAGGCTAAGCGAAGAAGACCTTCATCGACGTCGAACTCTACCTGCCGCCATATACCGCCATATACCGCCAACCCACCGCCATATAGCTCAAACCTACCACCTGAAAGAAAAAATAAATGTAACAGTAACAATGAGCCACGAGCTCGTCCTCGTGAAATCCTTTGAAACCAACCAAGCCTGTAAAATCAAAGCGCTATTCATTGTATGGGGGCGAGGGAATCTCCTCAACCACCACCATCAGGATGATGGACTAAAACCCACAGTAGGAAAAAAAGAGCAAGTAATCATATAAGAATGATAAGAAATCCAGAAAACTTTGAGATTATCACTTGTCACCTTACAGGAAAATAAAGCCATGAATATGAGAACCTGTATTAAACTAAATTGATCAACCAATTTTTTAAAATTATTATTTCATTCATTTCTTTAACATTTTTGATTAAACACTGACCTTTACTTTCATTGAATAGACTTATTATTTATTGTAGGCTGAATGTTTAAATGTTAGCAATTACCGCAGACGTTAGCAAAAAGTGGGTGTTTCCTGCAAAGTCATTTCTCACAAAATCAGGTGATAATGTTCGCCCAGCAATGCAACTATCTCTTTATCTATGGAGACAAAAGAAAGATATTACAGAATGATCTCTCTGAATGGCCGCCCATCCATGTAAATATCTCTATTTGTAAAGACAAAAGAATGAGGTTTAATCACCGTCTTAATGTGTAGTGACTGGGTTTATTTGTGAAGATACTGATGAATGAAAACATGGTTCAACCCAAAAGAAAACCTGTCAGCTTGAGCTTTATTTTATATAGCTTTGTTCTTTCAACTTTATGTACAAGAGCAAATAGAAATAACTATATTTTGTAAAAAGAATTCCTGAATTTTGCGCCATCTGGCTTTGTCCATGGTTCCCTACTGCCGTCTAACTCCACCTGCCACCTGAAAGAAAAAAATAATAAATTTAAAGGAAGCAAGGAGCCACAAACCGTAGAGGCTAAGCGAAGAAGACCTTCATCGACGTCGAACTCTACCTGCCGCCATATACCGCCATATACCGCCAACCCACCGCCATATAGCTCAAACCTACCACCTGAAAGAAAAAATAAATGTAACAGTAACAATGAGCCACGAGCTCGTCCTCGTAAAATCCTTTGAAACCAACCAAGCCTGTAAAATCAAAGCGCTATTCATTGTATGGGGGCGAGGGAATCTCCTCAACCACCACCATCTGGATGATGGACTAAAACCCACAGTAGGAAAAAAAGAGCAAGTAATCATATAAGAATGATAAGAAATCCAGAAAACTTTGAGATTATCACTTGTCACCTTACAGGAAAATAAAGCCATGAATATGAGAACCTGTATTAAACTAAATTGATTAACCAATTTTTTAAAATTATTATTTCATTCATTTCTTTAACATTTTTGATTAAACACTGACCTTTACTTTCATTGAATAGACTTATTATTTATTGTAGACTGGATGTTTAAATGTTAGCAATTACAGCAGACGTTTGCAAAAAGTGGGCGTTTCCTGCAAATGTCATTTCTCACAAAATCAGGTGATAATGTTCGCCCAGCAATGCAACTATCTCTTTATCTATAGAGACAAAAGAAAGATATTACAGAATGATCACTCTGAATGGCCGCCCATCCATGTAAATATCTCTATTTGTAAAGACAAATGAATGAGGTTTAATCACCGTCTTAATGTGTAGTGACAGGGTTTATTTGTGAAGATACTGATGAATGAAAACATGGTTCAACCCAAAAGAAAACCTGTCAGCTTGAGCTTTATTTTATATAGCTTTGTTCTTTCAACTTTATGTACAAAAGCAAATAGAAATAACTATATATTTTTAAAAAAATTCCTGAATTTTGCGCCATCTGGCTTTCTCTATGGTTCCCTACTGCCGTCTAACTCCACCTGCCACCTGAAAGAAAAAAATAATAAATTTAAAGGAAGCAAGGAGCCACAAACCGTAGAGGCTAAGCGAAGAAGACCTTCATCGACGTCGAACTCTACCTGCCGCCATATACCGCCATATACCGCCAACCCACCGCCATATAGCTCAAACCTACCACCTGAAAGAAAAAATAAATGTAACAGTAACAATGAGCCACGAGCTCGTCCTCGTGAAATCCTTTGAAACCAACCAAGCCTGTAAAATCAAAGCGCTATTCATTGTATGGGGGCGAGGGAATCTCCTCAACCACCACCATCTGGATGATGGACTAAAACCCACAGTAGGAAAAAAAGAGCAAGTAATCATATAAGAATGATAAGAAATCCAGAAAACTTTGAGATTATCACGTTTCACCTTACAGGAAAATAAAGCCATGAATATGAGAACCTGTATTAAACTAAATCGATCAACCAATTTTTAAAAATTATTATTTCATTCATTTCTTTAACATTTTTGATTAAACACTGACCTTTACTTTCATTGAATAGACTTATTATTTATTGTAGGCTGAATGTTTAAATGTTAGCAATTACCGCAGACGTTAGCAAAAAGTGGGCGTTTCCTGCAAAGTCATTTCTCACAAAATCAGGTGATAATGTTCGCCCAGCAATGCAACTATCTCTTTATCTATAGAGACAAAAGAAAGATATTACAGAATGATCACTCTGAATGGCCGCCCATCCATGTAAATATCTCTATTTGTAAAGACAAAAGAATGAGGTTTAATCACCGTCTTAATGTGTAGTGACTGGGTTTATTTGTGAAGATACTGATGAATGAAAACATGGTGCAACCCAAAAGAAAACCTGTCAGCTTGAGCTTTATTTTATATAGCTTTGTACTTTCAACTTTATGTACAAAAGCAAATAGAAATAACTATATTTTTTTAAAAAAAAATCCTGAATTTTGCGCCATCTGGCTTTCTCTATGGTTCCCTACTGCCGTCTAACTCCACCTGCCACCTGAAAGAAAAAAATAATAAATTTAAAGGAAGCAAGGAGCCACAAACCGTAGAGGCTAAGCGAAGAAGACCTTCATCGACGTCGAACTCTACCTGCCGCCATATACTGCCATATACCGCCAACCTACCGCCATATAGCTCAAACCTACCACCTGAAAGAAAAAATAAATGTAACAGTAACAATGAGCCACGAGCTCGTCCTCGTGAAATCCTTTGAAACCAACCAAGCCTGTAAAATCAAAGCGCTATTCATTGTATGGGGGCGAGGGAATCTCCTCAACCACCACCATCTGGATGATGGACTAAAACCCACAGTAGGAAAAAAAGAGCAAGTAATCATATAAGAATGATAAGAAATCCAGAAAACTTTGAGATTATCACTTGTCACCTTACAGGAAAATAAAGCCATGAATATGAGAACCTGTATTAAACTAAATCGATCAACCAATTTTTAAAAATTATTATTTCATTCATTTCTTTAACATTTTTGATTAAACACTGACCTTTACTTTCATTGAATAGACTTATTATTTATTGTAGGCTGAATGTTTAAATGTTAGCAATTACCGCAGACGTTAGCAAAAAGTGGGCGTTTCCTGCAAAGTCATTTCTCACAAAATCAGGTGATAATGTTCGCCCAGCAATGCAACTATCTCTTTATCTATAGAGACAAAAGAAAGATATTACAGAATGATCACTCTGAATGGCCGCCCATCCATGTAAATATCTATATTTGTAAAGACAAAAGAATGAGGTTTAATCACCGTCTTAATGTGTAGTGACTGGGTTTATTTGTGAAGATACTGATGAATGAAAACATGGTGCAACCCAAAAGAAAACCTGTCAGCTTGAGCTTTATTTTATATAGCTTTGTACTTTCAACTTTATGTACAAAAGCAAATAGAAATAACTATATTTTTTAAAAAAAAAATCCTGAATTTTGCGCCATCTGGCTTTCTCTATGGTTCCCTACTGCCGTCTAACTCCACCTGCCACCTGAAAGAAAAAAATAATAAATTTAAAGGAAGCAAGGAGCCACAAACCGTAGAGGCTAAGCGAAGAAGACCTTAATCGACGTCGAACTCTACCTGCCGCCATATACTGCCATATACCGCCAACCTACCGCCATATAGCTCAAACCTACCACCTGAAAGAAAAAATAAATGTAACAGTAACAATGAGCCACGAGCTCGTCCTCGTAAAATCCTTTGAAACCAACCAAGCCTGTAAAATCAAAGCGCTATTCATTGTATGGGGGCGAGGGAATCTCCTCAACCACCACCATCTGGATGATGGACTAAAACCCACAGTAGGAAAAAAAGAGCAAGTAATCATATAAGAATGATAAGAAATCCAGAAAACTTTGAGATTATCACTTGTCACCTTACAGGAAAATAAAGCCATGAATATGAGAACCTGTATTAAACTAAATTGATCAACCAATTTTTAAAATTATTATTTCATTCATTTCTTTAACATTTTTGATTAAACACTGACCTTTACTTTCATTGAATAGACTTATTATTTATTGTAGACTGGATGTTTAAATGTTAGCAATTACAGCAGACGTTTGCAAAAAGTGGGCGTTTCCTGCAAATGTCATTTCTCACAAAATCAGGTGATAATGTTCGCCCAGCAATGCAACTATCTCTTTATCTATAGAGACAAAAGAAAGATATTACAGAATGATCACTCTGAATGGCCGCCCATCCGTGTAAATATCTCTATTTGTAAAGACAAAAGAATGAGGTTTAATCACCGTCTTAATGTGTAGTGACTGGGTTTATTTGTGAAGATACTGATGAATGAAAACATGGTTCAACCCAAAAGAAAACCTGTCAGCTTGAGCTTTATTTTATATAGCTTTGTTCTTTCAACTTTATGTACAAGAGCAAATAGAAATAACTATATATTTTTTTTTAAAATTCCTGAATTTTGCGCCATCTGGCTTTCTCTATGGTTCCCTACGGCCGTCTAACTCCACCTGCCACCTGAAAGAAAAAAATAATAAATTTAAAGGAAGCAAGGAGCCACAAAACGTAGAGGCTTAAAAAGGTGTGGCCTCACACAAATCAGTGTTTTCTTGGCTATTGCTGGAGGTAGTCCAGCATGGTGCTGGTTTGTCAGTGAATCAGTCTTGAGAATTTGTCTGAAGATCAAAGCATCTCATGGCCCGTACGGGGATCGAACCCGTGACCTTGGCGTTATTAGCACCACGCTCTAACCATCTGAGCTAACCGGCCTAAGGGTCACTTTAAGACTGGCTCCGTACCGTGAGCTAGGACGGGGCTAAGCGAAGAATACCTTCATCGACGTCGAACTCCACCTCCCGCCATATACCGCCATATACCGCCAACCTACCGCCATATAGCTCAAACCTACCACCTGAAAGAAAAAATAAATGTAACAGTAACAATGAGCCACGAGCTCGTCCTCGTAAAATCCTTTGAAACCAACCAAGCCTGTAAAATCAAAGCGCTATTCATTGTATGGGGGCGAGGGAATCTCCTCAACCACCACCATCTGGATGATGGACTAAAACCCACAGTAGGAAAAAAAGAGCAAGTAATCATATAAGAATGATAAGAAATCCAGAAAACTTTGAGATTATCACTTGTCACCTTACAGGAAAATAAAGCCATGAATATGAGAACCTGTATTAAACTAAATTGATCAACCAATTTTTAAAATTATTATTTCATTCATTTCTTTAACATTTTTGATTAAACACTGACCTTTACTTTCATTGAATAGACTTATTATTTATTGTAGACTGGATGTTTAAATGTTAGCAATTACAGCAGACGTTTGCAAAAAGTGGGCGTTTCCTGCAAATGTCATTTCTCACAAAATCAGGTGATAATGTTCGCCCAGCAATGCAACTATCTCTTTATCTATAGAGACAAAAGAAAGATATTACAGAATGATCACTCTGAATGGCCGCCCATCCATGTAAATATCTCTATTTGTAAAGACAAAAGAATGAGGTTTAATCACCGTCTTAATGTGTAGTGACTGGGTTTATTTGTGAAGATACTGATGAATGAAAACATGGTTCAACCCAAAAGAAAACCTGTCAGCTTGAGCTTTATTTTATATAGCTTTGTTCTTTCAACTTTATGTACAAAAGCAAATAGAAATAACTATATATTTTTTTTAAAAATTCCTGAATTTTGCGCCATCTGGCTTTCTCTATGGTTCCCTACGGCCGTCTAACTCCACCTGCCACCTGAAAGAAAAAAATAATAAATTTAAAGGAAGCAAGGAGCCACAAAACGTAGAGGCTTAAAAAGGTGTGGCCTCGCACAAATCAGTGTTTTCTTGGCTATTGCTGGAGGTAGTCCAGCATGGTGTTGGTTTGTTAGTGAATCAGTCCTCAGAATTTGTCTGAAGATCAAAGCCTCTCATGACCCGTACGGGGATCGAACCCGTGACCTTGGCGTTATTAGCACCACGCTCTAACCATCTGAGCTAACCGGCCTAAGGGTCACCTTAAGACTGGCTCCGTACCGTGAGCTAGGACGGGGCCAAGCGAAGAATACCTTCATCGACGTCGAACTCCACCTCCCGCCATATACCGCCATATACCGCCAACCTACCGCCATATAGCTCAAACCTACCGCCGGCTAACTCCACCTGCCACCTGAAAGAAAAAATAAATGTAACAGTAACAATGAGCCACGCGCTCGTCCTCCTAAAATCCTTGGAAACCAACCAAGCCTGTAAAATCAAAGCGCTATTCATTGTATGGGGGCGAGGGAATCTCCTCAACCACCACCATCTGGATGATGGACTAAAACCCACAGTAGGAAAAAAAGAGCAAGTAATCATATAAGAATGATAAGAAATCCAGAAAACTTTGAGATTATCACTTGTCACCTTACAGGAAAATAAAGCCATGAATATGAGAACCTGTATTAAACTAAATTGATCAACCAATTTTTAAAAATTATTATTTCATTCATTTCTTTAACATTTTTTGATTAAACACTGACCTTTACTTTCATTGAATAGACTTATTATTTATTGTAGACTGGATGTTTAAATGTTAGCAATTACAGCAGACGTTTGCAAAAAAGTGGGCGTTTCCTGCAAATGTCATTTCTCACAAAATCAGGTGATAATGTTCGCCCAGCAATGCAACTATCTCTTTATCTATAGAGACAAAAGAAAGATATTACAGAATGATCACTCTGAATGGCCGCCCATCCATGTAAATATCTCTATTTGTAAAGACAAGAATGAGGTTTAATCACCGTCTTAATGTGTAGTGACTGGGTTTATTTGTGAAGATACTGATGAATGAAAACATAGTGCAACCCAAAAGAAAACCTGTCAGCTTGAGCTTTATTTTATATAGCTTTGTTCTTTCAACTTTATGTACAAAAGCAAATAGAAATAACTATATTTTGTAAAAAAAATTTCCTGAATTTTGCGCCATCTGGCTTTCTCTATGGTTCCCTACTGCCGTCTAACTCCACCTGCCACCTGAAAGAAAAAAATAATAAATTTAAAGGAAGCAAGGAGCCACAAACCGTAGAGGCTAAGCGAAGAAGACCTTAATCGACGTCGAACTCTACCTGCCGCCATATACTGCCATATACCACCAACCTACCGCCATATAGCTCAAACCTACCACCTGAAAGAAAAAATAAATGTAACAGTAACAATGAGCCACGAGCTCGTCCTCCTAAAATCCTTGGAAACCAACCAAGCCTGTAAAATCAAAGCGCTATTCATTGTATGGGGGCGAGGGAATCTCCTCAACCACCACCATCTGGATGATGGACTAAAACCCACAGTAGGAAAAAAAGAGCAAGTAATCATATAAGAATGATAAGAAATCCAGAAAACTTTGAGATTATCACTTGTCACCTTACAGGAAAATAAAGCCATGAATATGAGAACCTGTATTAAACTAAATTGATCAACCAATTTTTAAAAATTATTATTTCATTCATTTCTTTAACATTTTTTGATTAAACACTGACCTTTACTTTCATTGAATAGACTTATTATTTATTGTAGACTGGATGTTTAAATGTTAGCAATTACAGCAGACGTTTGCAAAAAAGTGGGCGTTTCCTGCAAATGTCATTTCTCACAAAATCAGGTGATAATGTTCGCCCAGCAATGCAACTATCTCTTTATCTATAGAGACAAAAGAAAGATATTACAGAATGATCACTCTGAATGGCCGCCCATCCATGTAAATATCTCTATTTGTAAAGACAAGAATGAGGTTTAATCACCGTCTTAATGTGTAGTGACTGGGTTTATTTGTGAAGATACTGATGAATGAAAACATAGTGCAACCCAAAAGAAAACCTGTCAGCTTGAGCTTTATTTTATATAGCTTTGTTCTTTCAACTTTATGTACAAAAGCAAATAGAAATAACTATATTTTGTAAAAAAAATTTCCTGAATTTTGCGCCATCTGGCTTTCTCTACGGTTCCCTACTGCCGTCTAACTCCACCTGCCACCTGAAAGAAAAAAATAATAAATTTAAAGGAAGCAAGGAGCCACAAACCGTAGAGGCTAAGCGAAGAAGACCTTAATCGACGTCGAACTCTACCTGCCGCCATATACCGCCATATACCGCCAACCTACCGCCATATAGCTCAAACCTACCACCTGAAAGAAAAGATAAATGTAACAGTAACAATGAGCCACGAGCTCGTCCTCGTGAAATCCTTTGAAACCAACCAAGCCTGTAAAATCAAAGCGCTATTCATTGTATGGGGGCGAGGGAATCTCCTCAACCACCACCATCTGGATGATGGACTAAAACCCACAGTAGGAAAAAAAGAGCAAGTAATCATATAAGAATGATAAGAAATCCAGAAAACTTTGAGATTATCACTTGTCACCTTACAGGAAAATAAAGCCATGAATATGAGAACCTGTATTAAACTAAATTGATCAACCAATTTTTTAAAATTATTATTTCATTCATTTCTTTAACATTTTTGATTAAACACTGACCTTTACTTTCATTGAATAGACTTACTATTTATTGTAGGCTGAATGTTTAAATGTTAGCAATTACCGCAGACGTTAGCAAAAAGTGGGTGTTTCCTGCAAAGTCATTTCTCACAAAATCAGGTGATAATGTTCGCCCAGCAATGCAACTATCTCTTTATCTATAGAGACAAAAGAAAGATATTACAGAATGATCACTCTGAATGGCCGCCCATCCATGTAAATATCTCTATTTGTAAAGACAAAAGAATGAGGTTTAATCACCGTCTTAATGTGTAGTGACTGGGTTTATTTGTGAAGATACTGATGAATGAAAACATGGTTCAACCCAAAAGAAAACCTGTCAGCTTGAGCTTTATTTTATATAGCTTTGTTCTTTCAACTTTATGTACAAGAGCAAATAGAAATAACTATATTTTGTAAAAAAAATTCCTGAATTTTGCGCCATCTGGCTTTCTCTATGGTTCCCTACTGCCGTCTAACTCCACCTGCCACCTGAAAGAAAAAAATAATAAATTTAAAGGAAGCAAGGAGCCACAAACCGTAGAGGCTAAGCGAAGAAGACCTTCATCGACGTCGAACTCTACCTGCCGCCATATACCGCCATATACCGCCAACCTACCGCCATATAGCTCAAACCTACCACCTGAAAGAAAAAATAAATGTAACAGTAACAATGAGCCACGAGCTCGTCCTCGTAAAATCCTTTGAAACCAACCAAGCCTGTAAAATCAAAGCGCTATTCATTGTATGGGGGCGAGGGAATCTCCTCAACCACCACCATCTGGATGATGGACTAAAACCCACAGTAGGAAAAAAAAGAGCAAGTAATCATATAAGAATGATAAGAAATCCAGAAAACTTTGAGATTATCACTTGTCACCTTACAGGAAAATAAAGCCATGAATATGAGAACCTGTATTAAACTAAATTGATCAACCAATTTTTTTAAATTATTATTTCATTCATTTCTTTAACATTTTTGATTAAACACTGACCTTTACTTTCATTGAATAGACTTATTATTTATTGTAGGCTGAATGTTTAAATGTTAGCAATTACAGCAGACGTTTGCAAAAAGTGGGTGTTTCCTGCAAATGTCATTTCTCACAAAATCAGGTGATAATGTTCGCCCAGCAATGCAACTATCTCTTTATCTATAGAGACAAAAGAAAGATATTACAGAATGATCACTCTGAATGGCCGCCCATCCATGTAAATATCTCTATTTGTAAAGACAAAAGAATGAGGTTTAATCACCGTCTTAATGTGTAGTGACTGGGTTTATTTGTGAAGATACTGATGAATGAATACATGGTGCAACCCAAAAGAAAACCTGTCAGCTTGAGCTTTATTTTATATAGCTTTGTTCTTTCAACTTTATGTACAAGAGCAAATAGAAATAACTATATTTTGTAAAAAAAATTTCCTGAATTTTGCGCCATCTGGCTTTCTCTATGGTTCCCTACTGCCGTCTAACTCCACCTGCCACCTGAAAGAAAAAAATAATAAATTTAAAGGAAGCAAGGAGCCACAAACCGTAGAGGCTAAGCGAAGAAGACCTTAATCGACGTCGAACTCTACCTGCCGCCATATACTGCCATATACCGCCAACCTACCGCCATATAGCTCAAACCTACCACCTGAAAGAAAAAATAAATGTAACAGTAACAATGAGCCACGAGCTCGTCCTCGTAAAATCCTTTGAAACCAACCAAGCCTGTAAAATCAAAGCGCTATTCATTGTATGGGGGCGAGGGAATCTCCTCAACCACCACCATCTGGATGATGGACTAAAACCCACAGTAGGAAAAAAAGAGCAAGTAATCATATAAGAATGATAAGAAATCCAGAAAACTTTGAGATTATCACTTGTCACCTTACAGGAAAATAAAGCCATGAATATGAGAACCTGTATTAAACTAAATTGATTAACCAATTTTTTAAAATTATTATTTCATTCATTTCTTTAACATTTTTGATTAAACACTGACCTTTACTTTCATTGAATAGACTTATTATTTATTGTAGACTGGATGATTAAATGTTAGCAATTACAGCAGACGTTTGCAAAAAGTGGGCGTTTCCTGCAAATGTCATTTCTCACAAAATCAGGTGATAATGTTCGCCCAGCAATGCAACTATCTCTTTATCTATAGAGACAAAAGAAAGATATTACAGAATGATCACTCTGAATGGCCGCCCATCCATGTAAATATCTCTATTTGTAAAGACAAAAGAATGAGGTTTAATCACCGTCTTAATGTGTAGTGACTGGGTTTATTTGTGAAGATACTGATGAATGAAAACATGGTGCAACCCAAAAGAAAACCTGTCAGCTTGAGCTTTATTTTATATAGCTTTGTTCTTTCAACTTTATGTACAAAAGCAAATAGAAATAACTATATTTTTTAAAAATAAATTCCTGAATTTTGCGCCATCTGGCTTTCTCTATGGTTCCCTACTGCCATCTAACTCCACCTGCCACCTGAAAGAAAAAAATAATAAATTTAAAGGAAGCAAGGAGCCACAAACCGTAGAGGCTAAGCGAAGAAGACCTTCATCGACGTCGAACTCTACCTGCCGCCATATACCGCCATATACCGCCAACCCACCGCCATATAGCTCAAACCTACCACCTGAAAGAAAAAATAAATGTAACAGTAACAATGAGCCACGAGCTCGTCCTCGTGAAATCCTTTGAAACCAACCAAGCCTGTAAAATCAAAGCGCTATTCATTGTATGGGGGCGAGGGAATCTCCTCAACCACCACCATCTGGATGATGGACTAAAACCCACAGTAGGAAAAAAAGAGCAAGTAATCATATAAGAATGATAAGAAATCCAGAAAACTTTGAGATTATCACTTGTCACCTTACAGGAAAATAAAGCCATGAATATGAGAACCTGTATTAAACTAAATCGATCAACCAATTTTTAAAAATTATTATTTCATTCATTTCTTTAACATTTTTGATTAAACACTGACCTTTACTTTCATTGAATAGACTTATTATTTATTGTAGGCTGAATGTTTAAATGTTAGCAATTACCGCAGACGTTAGCAAAAAGTGGGCGTTTCCTGCAAATGTCATTTCTCACAAAATCAGGTGATAATGTTCGCCCAGCAATGCAACTATCTCTTTATCTATAGAGACAAAAGAAAGATATTACAGAATGATCACTCTGAATGGCCGCCCATCCATGTAAATATCTCTATTTGTAAAGACAAAAGAATGAGGTTTAATCACCGTCTTAATGTGTAGTGACTGGGTTTATTTGTGAAGATACTGATGAATGAAAACATGGTGCAACCCAAAAGAAAACCTGTCAGCTTGAGCTTTATTTTATATAGCTTTGTTCTTTCAACTTTATGTACAAAAGCAAATAGAAATAACTATATTTTTTTAAAATAAATTCCTGAATTTTGCGCCATCTGGCTTTCTCTATGGTTCCCTACTGCCATCTAACTCCACCTGCCACCTGAAAGAAAAAAATAATAAATTTAAAGGAAGCAAGGAGCCACAAACCGTAGAGGCTAAGCGAAGAAGACCTTCATCGACGTCGAACTCTACCTGCCGCCATATACCGCCATATACCGCCAACCCACCGCCATATAGCTCAAACCTACCACCTGAAAGAAAAAATAAATGTAACAGTAACAATGAGCCACGAGCTCGTCCTCGTGAAATCCTTTGAAACCAACCAAGCCTGTAAAATCAAAGCGCTATTCATTGTATGGGGGCGAGGGAATCTCCTCAACCACCACCATCTGGATGATGGACTAAAACCCACAGTAGGAAAAAAAGAGCAAGTAATCATATAAGAATGATAAGAAATCCAGAAAACTTTGAGATTATCACTTGTCACCTTACAGGAAAATAAAGCCATGAATATGAGAACCTGTATTAAACTAAATCGATCAACCAATTTTTAAAAATTATTATTTCATTCATTTCTTTAACATTTTTGATTAAACACTGACCTTTACTTTCATTGAATAGACTTATTATTTATTGTAGGCTGAATGTTTAAATGTTAGCAATTACCGCAGACGTTAGCAAAAAGTGGGCGTTTCCTGCAAAGTCATTTCTCACAAAATCAGGTGATAATGTTCGCCCAGCAATGCAACTATCTCTTTATCTATAGAGACAAAAGAAAGATATTACAGAATGATCACTCTGAATGGCCGCCCATCCATGTAAATATCTCTATTTGTAAAGACAAAAGAATGAGGTTTAATCACCGTCTTAATGTGTAGTGACTGGGTTTATTTGTGAAGATACTGATGAATGAAAACATGGTGCAACCCAAAAGAAAACCTGTCAGCTTGAGCTTTATTTTATATAGCTTTGTTCTTTCAACTTTATGTACAAAAGCAAATAGAAATAACTATATATATTTTTTTAAAAAATTCCTGAATTTTGCGCCATCTGGCTTTCTCTATGGTTCCCTACTGCCGTCTAACTCCACCTGCCACCTGAAAGAAAAAAATAATAAATTTAAAGGAAGCAAGGAGCCACAAACCGTAGAGGCTTAAAAAGGTGTGGCCTCGCACAAATCAGTGTTTTCTTGGCTATTGCTGGAGGTAGTCCAGCATGGTGTTGGCTTGTCAGTGAATCAGTCCTGAGAATTTGTCTGAAGATAAGAGCATCTCATGGCCCGTACGGGGATCGAACCCGTGACCTTGGCGTTATTAGCACCACGCTCTAACCATCTGCGCTAACCGGCCTAAGGGACACATTAAGACTTTTGCCTGGCTCCGTACCGTGAGCTAGGACGGGGCTAAGCGAAGAAGACCTTCATCGACGTCGAACTCCACCTCCCGCCATATACCGCCATATACCGCCAACCTACCGCCATATAGCTCAAACCTACCGCCGGCTAACTCCACCTGCCACCTGAAAGAAAAAATAAATGTAACAGTAACAATGAGCCACGCGCTCGTCCTCCTAAAATCCTTGGAAACCAACCAAGCCTGTAAAATCAAAGCGCTATTCATTGTATGGGGGCGAGGGAATCTCCTCAACCACCACCATCTGGATGATGGACTAAAACCCACAGCAGGAAAAAAAGAGCAAGTAATCATATAAGAATGATAAGAAATCCAGAAAACTTTCAGAATATCACTTGTCACCTTACAGGAAAATAAAGCCATGAATATGAGAACCTGTATTAAACTAAATCGATCAACCAATTTTTAAAAATTATTATTTCATTCATTTCTTTAACATTTTTGATTAAACACTGACCTTTACTTTCATTGAATAGACTTATTATTTATTGTAGGCTGAATGTTTAAATGTTAGCAATTACCGCAGACGTTAGCAAAAAGTGGGTGTTTCCTGCAAAGTCATTTCTCACAAAATCAGGTGATAATGTTCGCCCAGCAATGCAACTATCTCTTTATCTATAGAGACAAAAGAAAGATATTACAGAATGATCACTCTGAATGGCCGCCCATCCATGTAAATATCTCTATTTGTAAAGACAAAAGAATGAGGTTTAATCACCGTCTTAATGTGTAGTGACTGGGTTTATTTGTGAAGATACTGATGAATGAAAACATGGTGCAACCCAAAAGAAAACCTGTCAGCTTGAGCTTTATTTTATATAGCTTTGTTCTTTCAACTTTATGTACAAGAGCAAATAGAAATAACTATATTTTGTAAAAAAAAATTCCTGAATTTTGCGCCATCTGGCTTTGTCCATGGTTCCCTACTGCCGTCTAACTCCACCTGCCACCTGAAAGAAAAAAATAATAAATTTAAAGGAAGCAAGGAGCCACAAACCGTAGAGGCTAAGCGAAGAAGACCTTAATCGACGTCGAACTCTACCTGCCGCCATATACTGCCATATACCGCCAACCTACCGCCATATAGCTCAAACCTACCACCTGAAAGAAAAAATAAATGTAACAGTAACAATGAGCCACGAGCTCGTCCTCGTAAAATCCTTTGAAACCAACCAAGCCTGTAAAATCAAAGCGCTATTCATTGTATGGGGGCGAGGGAATCTCCTCAACCACCACCATCTGGATGATGGACTAAAACCCACAGTAGGAAAAAAAGAGCAAGTAATCATATAAGAATGATAAGAAATCCAGAAAACTTTGAGATTATCACTTGTCACCTTACAGGAAAATAAAGCCATGAATATGAGAACCTGTATTAAACTAAATTGATTAACCAATTTTTTAAAATTATTATTTCATTCATTTCTTTAACATTTTTGATTAAACACTGACCTTTACTTTCATTGAATAGACTTATTATTTATTGTAGACTGGATGATTAAATGTTAGCAATTACAGCAGACGTTTGCAAAAAGTGGGCGTTTCCTGCAAATGTCATTTCTCACAAAATCAGGTGATAATGTTCGCCCAGCAATGCAACTATCTCTTTATCTATAGAGACAAAAGAAAGATATTACAGAATGATCACTCTGAATGGCCGCCCATCCATGTAAATATCTCTATTTGTAAAGACAAAAGAATGAGGTTTAATCACCGTCTTAATGTGTAGTGACTGTGTTTATTTGTGAAGATACTGATGAATGAAAACATGGTGCAACCCAAAAGAAAACCTGTCAGCTTGAGCTTTATTTTATATAGCTTTGTTCTTTCAACTTTATGTACAAAAGCAAATAGAAATAACTATATTTTTTTAAAATAAATTCCTGAATTTTGCGCCATCTGGCTTTCTCTATGGTTCCCTACTGCCATCTAACTCCACCTGCCACCTGAAAGAAAAAAATAATAAATTTAAAGGAAGCAAGGAGCCACAAACCGTAGAGGCTAAGCGAAGAAGACCTTCATCGACGTCGAACTCTACCTGCCGCCATATACCGCCATATACCGCCAACCCACCGCCATATAGCTCAAACCTACCACCTGAAAGAAAAAATAAATGTAACAGTAACAATGAGCCACGAGCTCGTCCTCGTGAAATCCTTTGAAACCAACCAAGCCTGTAAAATCAAAGCGCTATTCATTGTATGGGGGCGAGGGAATCTCCTCAACCACCACCATCTGGATGATGGACTAAAACCCACAGTAGGAAAAAAAGAGCAAGTAATCATATAAGAATGATAAGAAATCCAGAAAACTTTGAGATTATCACTTGTCACCTTACAGGAAAATAAAGCCATGAATATGAGAACCTGTATTAAACTAAATCGATCAACCAATTTTTAAAAATTATTATTTCATTCATTTCTTTAACATTTTTGATTAAACACTGACCTTTACTTTCATTGAATAGACTTATTATTTATTGTAGGCTGAATGTTTAAATGTTAGCAATTACCGCAGACGTTAGCAAAAAGTGGGCGTTTCCTGCAAATGTCATTTCTCACAAAATCAGGTGATAATGTTCGCCCAGCAATGCAACTATCTCTTTATCTATAGAGACAAAAGAAAGATATTACAGAATGATCACTCTGAATGGCCGCCCATCCATGTAAATATCTCTATTTGTAAAGACAAAAGAATGAGGTTTAATCACCGTCTTAATGTGTAGTGACTGGGTTTATTTGTGAAGATACTGATGAATGAAAACATGGTGCAACCCAAAAGAAAACCTGTCAGCTTGAGCTTTATTTTATATAGCTTTGTTCTTTCAACTTTATGTACAAAAGCAAATAGAAATAACTATATTTTTTTAAAATAAATTCCTGAATTTTGCGCCATCTGGCTTTCTCTATGGTTCCCTACTGCCATCTAACTCCACCTGCCACCTGAAAGAAAAAAATAATAAATTTAAAGGAAGCAAGGAGCCACAAACCGTAGAGGCTAAGCGAAGAAGACCTTCATCGACGTCGAACTCTACCTGCCGCCATATACCGCCATATACCGCCAACCCACCGCCATATAGCTCAAACCTACCACCTGAAAGAAAAAATAAATGTAACAGTAACAATGAGCCACGAGCTCGTCCTCGTGAAATCCTTTGAAACCAACCAAGCCTGTAAAATCAAAGCGCTATTCATTGTATGGGGGCGAGGGAATCTCCTCAACCACCACCATCTGGATGATGGACTAAAACCCACAGTAGGAAAAAAAGAGCAAGTAATCATATAAGAATGATAAGAAATCCAGAAAACTTTGAGATTATCACTTGTCACCTTACAGGAAAATAAAGCCATGAATATGAGAACCTGTATTAAACTAAATCGATCAACCAATTTTTAAAAATTATTATTTCATTCATTTCTTTAACATTTTTGATTAAACACTGACCTTTACTTTCATTGAATAGACTTATTATTTATTGTAGGCTGAATGTTTAAATGTTAGCAATTACCGCAGACGTTAGCAAAAAGTGGGCGTTTCCTGCAAAGTCATTTCTCACAAAATCAGGTGATAATGTTCGCCCAGCAATGCAACTATCTCTTTATCTATAGAGACAAAAGAAAGATATTACAGAATGATCACTCTGAATGGCCGCCCATCCATGTAAATATCTCTATTTGTAAAGACAAAAGAATGAGGTTTAATCACCGTCTTAATGTGTAGTGACTGGGTTTATTTGTGAAGATACTGATGAATGAAAACATGGTGCAACCCAAAAGAAAACCTGTCAGCTTGAGCTTTATTTTATATAGCTTTGTTCTTTCAACTTTATGTACAAAAGCAAATAGAAATAACTATATATTTTTTTTTAAAAATTCCTGAATTTTGCGCCATCTGGCTTTCTCTATGGTTCCCTACTGCCGTCTAACTCCACCTGCCACCTGAAAGAAAAAAATAATAAATTTAAAGGAAGCAAGGAGCCACAAACCGTAGAGGCTTAAAAAGGTGTGGCCTCGCACAAATCAGTGTTTTCTTGGCTATTGCTGGAGGTAGTCCAGCATGGTGTTGGCTTGTCAGTGAATCAGTCCTGAGAATTTGTCTGAAGATAAGAGCATCTCATGGCCCGTACGGGGATCGAACCCGTGTCCTTGGCGTTATTAGCACCACGCTCTAACCATCTGCGCTAACCGGCCTAAGGGACACATTAAGACTTTTGCCTGGCTCCGTACCGTGAGCTAGGACGGGGCTAAGCGAAGAAGACCTTCATCGACGTCGAACTCCACCTCCCGCCATATACCGCCATATACCGCCAACCTACCGCCATATAGCTCAAACCTACCGCCGGCTAACTCCACCTGCCACCTGAAAGAAAAAATAAATGTAACAGTAACAATGAGCCACGCGCTCGTCCTCGTAAAATCCTTGGAAACCAACCAAGCCTGTAAAATCAAAGCGCTATTCATTGTATGGGGAGGAGGGAATCTCCTCAACCACCACCATCTGGATGATGGACTAAAACCCACAGCAGGAAAAAAAGAGCAAGTAATCATATAAGAATGATAAGAAATCCAGAAAACTTTCAGAATATCACTTGTCACCTTACAGGAAAATAAAGCCATGAATATGAGAACCTGTATTAAACTAAATCGATCAACCAATTTTTTTAAATTATTATTTCATTCATTTCTTTAACATTTTTGATTAAACACTGACCTTTACTTTCATTGAATAGACTTATTATTTATTGTAGGCTGAATGTTTAAATGTTAGCAATTACCGCAGACGTTAGCAAAAAGTGGGTGTTTCCTGCAAAGTCATTTCTCACAAAATCAGGTGATAATGTTCGCCCAGCAATGCAACTATCTCTTTATCTATAGAGACAAAAGAAAGATATTACAGAATGATCACTCTGAATGGCCGCCCATCCATGTAAATATCTCTATTTGTAAAGACAAAAGAATGAGGTTTAATCACCGTCTTAATGTGTAGTGACTGGGTTTATTTGTGAAGATACTGATGAATGAAAACATGGTGCAACCCAAAAGAAAACCTGTCAGCTTGAGCTTTATTTTATATAGCTTTGTTCTTTCAACTTTATGTACAAAAGCAAATAGAAATAACTATATTTTGTAAAAAAAAAATTCCTGAATTTTGCGCCATCTGGCTTTGTCCATGGTTCCCTACTACCGTCTAACTCCACCTGCCACCTGAAAGAAAAAAATAATAAATTTAAAGGAAGCAAGGAGCCACAAACCGTAGAGGCTAAGCGAAGAAGACCTTAATCGACGTCGAACTCTACCTGCCGCCATATACTGCCATATACCGCCAACCTACCGCCATATAGCTCAAACCTACCACCTGAAAGAAAAAATAAATGTAACAGTAACAATGAGCCACGAGCTCGTCCTCGTAAAATCCTTTGAAACCAACCAAGCCTGTAAAATCAAAGCGCTATTCATTGTATGGGGGCGAGGGAATCTCCTCAACCACCACCATCTGGATGATGGACTAAAACCCACAGTAGGAAAAAAAGAGCAAGTAATCATATAAGAATGATAAGAAATCCAGAAAACTTTGAGATTATCACTTGTCACCTTACAGGAAAATAAAGCCATGAATATGAGAACCTGTATTAAACTAAATTGATTAACCAATTTTTTAAAATTATTATTTCATTCATTTCTTTAACATTTTTGATTAAACACTGACCTTTACTTTCATTGAATAGACTTATTATTTATTGTAGACTGGATGATTAAATGTTAGCAATTACAGCAGACGTTTGCAAAAAGTGGGCGT
Organism: Ictalurus punctatus; assembly: GCF_001660625.3. Taxonomy (NCBI): domain Eukaryota; kingdom Metazoa; phylum Chordata; class Actinopteri; order Siluriformes; family Ictaluridae; genus Ictalurus; species Ictalurus punctatus. Next base: position 13,652,670 of record NC_030417.2, on the reverse strand, counting down.
TTCCTGCAAATGTCATTTCTCACAAAATCAGGTGATAATGTTCGCCCAGCAATGCAACTATCTCTTTATCTATAGAGACAAAAGAAAGATATTACAGAATGATCACTCTGAATGGCCGCCCATCCATGTAAATATCTCTATTTGTAAAGACAAAAGAATGAGGTTTAATCACCGTCTTAATGTGTAGTGACTGGGTTTATTTGTGAAGATACTGATGAATGAAAACATGGTGCAACCCAAAAGAAAACCTGTCAGCTTGAGCTTTATTTTATATAGCTTTGTTCTTTCAACTTTATGTACAAAAGCAAATAGAAATAACTATATTTTTTTAAAATAAATTCCTGAATTTTGCGCCATCTGGCTTTCTCTATGGTTCCCTACTGCCATCTAACTCCACCTGCCACCTGAAAGAAAAAAATAATAAATTTAAAGGAAGCAAGGAGCCACAAACCGTAGAGGCTAAGCGAAGAAGACCTTCATCGACGTCGAACTCTACCTGCCGCCATATACCGCCATATACCGCCAACCCACCGCCATATAGCTCAAACCTACCACCTGAAAGAAAAAATAAATGTAACAGTAACAATGAGCCACGAGCTCGTCCTCGTGAAATCCTTTGAAACCAACCAAGCCTGTAAAATCAAAGCGCTATTCATTGTATGGGGGCGAGGGAATCTCCTCAACCACCACCATCTGGATGATGGACTAAAACCCACAGTAGGAAAAAAAGAGCAAGTAATCATATAAGAATGATAAGAAATCCAGAAAACTTTGAGATTATCACTTGTCACCTTACAGGAAAATAAAGCCATGAATATGAGAACCTGTATTAAACTAAATCGATCAACCAATTTTTAAAAATTATTATTTCATTCATTTCTTTAACATTTTTGATTAAACACTGACCTTTACTTTCATTGAATAGACTTATTATTTATTGTAGGCTGAATGTTTAAATGTTAGCAATTACCGCAGACGTTAGCAAAAAGTGGGCGTTTCCTGCAAATGTCATTTCTCACAAAATCAGGTGATAATGTTCGCCCAGCAATGCAACTATCTCTTTATCTATAGAGACAAAAGAAAGATATTACAGAATGATCACTCTGAATGGCCGCCCATCCATGTAAATATCTCTATTTGTAAAGACAAAAGAATGAGGTTTAATCACCGTCTTAATGTGTAGTGACTGGGTTTATTTGTGAAGATACTGATGAATGAAAACATGGTGCAACCCAAAAGAAAACCTGTCAGCTTGAGCTTTATTTTATATAGCTTTGTTCTTTCAACTTTATGTACAAAAGCAAATAGAAATAACTATATTTTTTTAAAATAAATTCCTGAATTTTGCGCCATCTGGCTTTCTCTATGGTTCCCTACTGCCATCTAACTCCACCTGCCACCTGAAAGAAAAAAATAATAAATTTAAAGGAAGCAAGGAGCCACAAACCGTAGAGGCTAAGCGAAGAAGACCTTCATCGACGTCGAACTCTACCTGCCGCCATATACCGCCATATACCGCCAACCCACCGCCATATAGCTCAAACCTACCACCTGAAAGAAAAAATAAATGTAACAGTAACAATGAGCCACGAGCTCGTCCTCGTGAAATCCTTTGAAACCAACCAAGCCTGTAAAATCAAAGCGCTATTCATTGTATGGGGGCGAGGGAATCTCCTCAACCACCACCATCTGGATGATGGACTAAAACCCACAGTAGGAAAAAAAGAGCAAGTAATCATATAAGAATGATAAGAAATCCAGAAAACTTTGAGATTATCACTTGTCACCTTACAGGAAAATAAAGCCATGAATATGAGAACCTGTATTAAACTAAATCGATCAACCAATTTTTAAAAATTATTATTTCATTCATTTCTTTAACATTTTTGATTAAACACTGACCTTTACTTTCATTGAATAGACTTATTATTTATTGTAGGCTGAATGTTTAAATGTTAGCAATTACCGCAGACGTTAGCAAAAAGTGGGCGTTTCCTGCAAAGTCATTTCTCACAAAATCAGGTGATAATGTTCGCCCAGCAATGCAACTATCTCTTTATCTATAGAGACAAAAGAAAGATATTACAGAATGATCACTCTGTATGGCCGCCCATCCATGTAAATATCTCTATTTGTAAAGACAAAAGAATGAGGTTTAATCACCGTCTTAATGTGTAGTGACTGGGTTTATTTGTGAAGATACTGATGAATGAAAACATGGTGCAACCCAAAAGAAAACCTGTCAGCTTGAGCTTTATTTTATATAGCTTTGTTCTTTCAACTTTATGTACAAAAGCAAATAGAAATAACTATATATATTTTTTTAAAAAATTCCTGAATTTTGCGCCATCTGGCTTTCTCTATGGTTCCCTACTGCCGTCTAACTCCACCTGCCACCTGAAAGAAAAAAATAATAAATTTAAAGGAAGCAAGGAGCCACAAACCGTAGAGGCTTAAAAAGGTGTGGCCTCGCACAAATCAGTGTTTTCTTGGCTATTGCTGGAGGTAGTCCAGCATGGTGTTGGCTTGTCAGTGAATCAGTCCTGAGAATTTGTCTGAAGATAAGAGCATCTCATGGCCCGTACGGGGATCGAACCCGTGACCTTGGCGTTATTAGCACCACGCTCTAACCATCTGCGCTAACCGGCCTAAGGGACACATTAAGACTTTTGCCTGGCTCCGTACCGTGAGCTAGGACGGGGCTAAGCGAAGAAGACCTTCATCGACGTCGAACTCCACCTCCCGCCATATACCGCCATATACCGCCAACCTACCGCCATATAGCTCAAACCTACCGCCGGCTAACTCCACCTGCCACCTGAAAGAAAAAATAAATGTAACAGTAACAATGAGCCACGCGCTCGTCCTCCTAAAATCCTTGGAAACCAACCAAGCCTGTAAAATCAAAGCGCTATTCATTGTATGGGGGCGAGGGAATCTCCTCAACCACCACCATCTGGATGATGGACTAAAACCCACAGCAGGAAAAAAAGAGCAAGTAATCATATAAGAATGATAAGAAATCCAGAAAACTTTCAGAATATCACTTGTCACCTTACAGGAAAATAAAGCCATGAATATGAGAACCTGTATTAAACTAAATCGATCAACCAATTTTTAAAAATTATTATTTCATTCATTTCTTTAACATTTTTGATTAAACACTGACCTTTACTTTCATTGAATAGACTTATTATTTATTGTAGGCTGAATGTTTAAATGTTAGCAATTACCGCAGACGTTAGCAAAAAGTGGGTGTTTCCTGCAAAGTCATTTCTCACAAAATCAGGTGATAATGTTCGCCCAGCAATGCAACTATCTCTTTATCTATAGAGACAAAAGAAAGATATTACAGAATGATCACTCTGAATGGCCGCCCATCCATGTAAATATCTCTATTTGTAAAGACAAAAGAATGAGGTTTAATCACCGTCTTAATGTGTAGTGACTGGGTTTATTTGTGAAGATACTGATGAATGAAAACATGGTGCAACCCAAAAGAAAACCTGTCAGCTTGAGCTTTATTTTATATAGCTTTGTTCTTTCAACTTTATGTACAAGAGCAAATAGAAATAACTATATTTTGTAAAAAAAAAATTCCTGAATTTTGCGCCATCTGGCTTTGTCCATGGTTCCCTACTGCCGTCTAACTCCACCTGCCACCTGAAAGAAAAAAATAATAAATTTAAAGGAAGCAAGGAGCCACAAACCGTAGAGGCTAAGCGAAGAAGACCTTCATCGACGTCGAACTCTACCTGCCGCCATATACCGCCATATACCGCCAACCCACCGCCATATAGCTCAAACCTACCACCTGAAAGAAAAAATAAATGTAACAGTAACAATGAGCCACGAGCTCGTCCTCGTGAAATCCTTTGAAACCAACCAAGCCTGTAAAATCAAAGCGCTATTCATTGTATGGGGGCGAGGGAATCTCCTCAACCACCACCATCTGGATGATGGACTAAAACCCACAGTAGGAAAAAAAGAGCAAGTAATCATATAAGAATGATAAGAAATCCAGAAAACTTTGAGATTATCACTTGTCACCTTACAGGAAAATAAAGCCATGAATATGAGAACCTGTATTAAACTAAATCGATCAACCAATTTTTAAAAATTATTATTTCATTCATTTCTTTAACATTTTTGATTAAACACTGACCTTTACTTTCATTGAATAGACTTATTATTTATTGTAGGCTGAATGTTTAAATGTTAGCAATTACCGCAGACGTTAGCAAAAAGTGGGCGTTTCCTGCAAAGTCATTTCTCACAAAATCAGGTGATAATGTTCGCCCAGCAATGCAACTATCTCTTTATCTATAGAGACAAAAGAAAGATATTACAGAATGATCACTCTGAATGGCCGCCCATCCATGTAAATATCTCTATTTGTAAAGACAAAAGAATGAGGTTTAATCACCGTCTTAATGTGTAGTGACTGGGTTTATTTGTGAAGATACTGATGAATGAAAACATGGTGCAACCCAAAAGAAAACCTGTCAGCTTGAGCTTTATTTTATATAGCTTTGTTCTTTCAACTTTATGTACAAAAGCAAATAGAAATAACTATATATTTTTTTTTAAAAATTCCTGAATTTTGCGCCATCTGGCTTTCTCTATGGTTCCCTACTGCCGTCTAACTCCACCTGCCACCTGAAAGAAAAAAATAATAAATTTAAAGGAAGCAAGGAGCCACAAACCGTAGAGGCTTAAAAAGGTGTGGCCTCGCACAAATCAGTGTTTTCTTGGCTATTGCTGGAGGTAGTCGAGCACCGTGTTGGCTTGTCAGTGAATCAGTCCTGAGAATTTGTCTGAAGATAAGAGCATCTCATGGCCCGTACGGGGATCGAACCCGTGACCTTGGCGTTATTAGCACCACGCTCTAACCATCTGAGCTAACCGGCCTAAGGGACACATTAAGACTTTTGCCTGGCTCCGTACCGTGAGCTAGGACGGGGCTAAGCGAAGAAGACCTTCATCGACGTCGAACTCCACCTCCCGCCATATACCGCCATATACCGCCAACCTACCGCCATATAGCTCAAACCTACCGCCGGCTAACTCCACCTGCCACCTGAAAGAAAAAGTAAATGTAACAGTAACAATGAGCCACGCGCTCGTCCTCCTAAAATCCTTGGAAACCAACCAAGCCTGTAAAATCAAAGCGCTATTCATTGTATGGGGGCGAGGGAATCTCCTCAACCACCACCATCTGGATGATGGACTAAAACCCACAGCAGGAAAAAAAGAGCAAGTAATCATATAAGAATGATAAGAAATCCAGAAAACTTTCAGAATATCACTTGTCACCTTACAGGAAAATAAAGCCATGAATATGAGAACCTGTATTAAACTAAATCGATCAACCAATTTTTTTAAATTATTATTTCATTCATTTCTTTAACATTTTTGATTAAACACTGACCTTTACTTTCATTGAATAGACTTATTATTTATTGTAGGCTGAATGTTTAAATGTTAGCAATTACCGCAGACGTTAGCAAAAAGTGGGTGTTTCCTGCAAAGTCATTTCTCACAAAATCAGGTGATAATGTTCGCCCAGCAATGCAACTATCTCTTTATCTATAGAGACAAAAGAAAGATATTACAGAATGATCACTCTGAATGGCCGCCCATCCATGTAAATATCTCTATTTGTAAAGACAAAAGAATGAGGTTTAATCACCGTCTTAATGTGTAGTGACTGGGTTTATTTGTGAAGATACTGATGAATGAAAACATGGTGCAACCCAAAAGAAAACCTGTCAGCTTGAGCTTTATTTTATATAGCTTTGTTCTTTCAACTTTATGTACAAGAGCAAATAGAAATAACTATATTTTGTAAAAAAAAATTCCTGAATTTTGCGCCATCTGGCTTTGTCCATGGTTCCCTACTGCCGTCTAACTCCACCTGCCACCTGAAAGAAAAAAATAATAAATTTAAAGGAAGCAAGGAGCCACAAACCGTAGAGGCTAAGCGAAGAAGACCTTAATCGACGTCGAACTCTACCTGCCGCCATATACTGCCATATACCGCCAACCTACCGCCATATAGCTCAAACCTACCACCTGAAAGAAAAAATAAATGTAACAGTAACAATGAGCCACGAGCTCGTCCTCGTAAAATCCTTTGAAACCAACCAAGCCTGTAAAATCAAAGCGCTATTCATTGTATGGGGGCGAGGGAATCTCCTCAACCACCACCATCTGGATGATGGACTAAAACCCACAGTAGGAAAAAAAGAGCAAGTAATCATATAAGAATGATAAGAAATCCAGAAAACTTTGAGATTATCACTTGTCACCTTACAGGAAAATAAAGCCATGAATATGAGAACCTGTATTAAACTAAATTGATTAACCAATTTTTTAAAATTATTATTTCATTCATTTCTTTAACATTTTTGATTAAACACTGACCTTTACTTTCATTGAATAGACTTATTATTTATTGTAGACTGGATGATTAAATGTTAGCAATTACAGCAGACGTTTGCAAAAAGTGGGCGTTTCCTGCAAATGTCATTTCTCACAAAATCAGGTGATAATGTTCGCCCAGCAATGCAACTATCTCTTTATCTATAGAGACAAAAGAAAGATATTACAGAATGATCACTCTGAATGGCCGCCCATCCATGTAAATATCTCTATTTGTAAAGACAAAAGAATGAGGTTTAATCACCGTCTTAATGTGTAGTGACTGGGTTTATTTGTGAAGATACTGATGAATGAAAACATGGTGCAACCCAAAAGAAAACCTGTCAGCTTGAGCTTTATTTTATATAGCTTTGTTCTTTCAACTTTATGTACAAAAGCAAATAGAAATAACTATATTTTTTTAAAATAAATTCCTGAATTTTGCGCCATCTGGCTTTCTCTATGGTTCCCTACTGCCATCTAACTCCACCTGCCACCTGAAAGAAAAAAATAATAAATTTAAAGGAAGCAAGGAGCCACAAACCGTAGAGGCTAAGCGAAGAAGACCTTCATCGACGTCGAACTCTACCTGCCGCCATATACCGCCATATACCGCCAACCCACCGCCATATAGCTCAAACCTACCACCTGAAAGAAAAAATAAATGTAACAGTAACAATGAGCCACGAGCTCGTCCTCGTGAAATCCTTTGAAACCAACCAAGCCTGTAAAATCAAAGCGCTATTCATTGTATGGGGGCGAGGGAATCTCCTCAACCACCACCATCTGGATGATGGACTAAAACCCACAGTAGGAAAAAAAGAGCAAGTAATCATATAAGAATGATAAGAAATCCAGAAAACTTTGAGATTATCACTTGTCACCTTACAGGAAAATAAAGCCATGAATATGAGAACCTGTATTAAACTAAATCGATCAACCAATTTTTAAAAATTATTATTTCATTCATTTCTTTAACATTTTTGATTAAACACTGACCTTTACTTTCATTGAATAGACTTATTATTTATTGTAGGCTGAATGTTTAAATGTTAGCAATTACCGCAGACGTTAGCAAAAAGTGGGCGTTTCCTGCAAATGTCATTTCTCACAAAATCAGGTGATAATGTTCGCCCAGCAATGCAACTATCTCTTTATCTATAGAGACAAAAGAAAGATATTACAGAATGATCACTCTGAATGGCCGCCCATCCATGTAAATATCTCTATTTGTAAAGACAAAAGAATGAGGTTTAATCACCGTCTTAATGTGTAGTGACTGGGTTTATTTGTGAAGATACTGATGAATGAAAACATGGTGCAACCCAAAAGAAAACCTGTCAGCTTGAGCTTTATTTTATATAGCTTTGTTCTTTCAACTTTATGTACAAAAGCAAATAGAAATAACTATATTTTTTTAAAATAAATTCCTGAATTTTGCGCCATCTGGCTTTCTCTATGGTTCCCTACTGCCATCTAACTCCACCTGCCACCTGAAAGAAAAAAATAATAAATTTAAAGGAAGCAAGGAGCCACAAACCGTAGAGGCTAAGCGAAGAAGACCTTCATCGACGTCGAACTCTACCTGCCGCCATATACCGCCATATACCGCCAACCCACCGCCATATAGCTCAAACCTACCACCTGAAAGAAAAAATAAATGTAACAGTAACAATGAGCCACGAGCTCGTCCTCGTGAAATCCTTTGAAACCAACCAAGCCTGTAAAATCAAAGCGCTATTCATTGTATGGGGGCGAGGGAATCTCCTCAACCACCACCATCTGGATGATGGACTAAAACCCACAGTAGGAAAAAAAGAGCAAGTAATCATATAAGAATGATAAGAAATCCAGAAAACTTTGAGATTATCACTTGTCACCTTACAGGAAAATAAAGCCATGAATATGAGAACCTGTATTAAACTAAATCGATCAACCAATTTTTAAAAATTATTATTTCATTCATTTCTTTAACATTTTTGATTAAACACTGACCTTTACTTTCATTGAATAGACTTATTATTTATTGTAGGCTGAATGTTTAAATGTTAGCAATTACCGCAGACGTTAGCAAAAAGTGGGCGTTTCCTGCAAAGTCATTTCTCACAAAATCAGGTGATAATGTTCGCCCAGCAATGCAACTATCTCTTTATCTATAGAGACAAAAGAAAGATATTACAGAATGATCACTCTGAATGGCCGCCCATCCATGTAAATATCTCTATTTGTAAAGACAAAAGAATGAGGTTTAATCACCGTCTTAATGTGTAGTGACTGGGTTTATTTGTGAAGATACTGATGAATGAAAACATGGTGCAACCCAAAAGAAAACCTGTCAGCTTGAGCTTTATTTTATATAGCTTTGTTCTTTCAACTTTATGTACAAAAGCAAATAGAAATAACTATATATATTTTTTTTAAAAATTCCTGAATTTTGCGCCATCTGGCTTTCTCTATGGTTCCCTACTGCCGTCTAACTCCACCTGCCACCTGAAAGAAAAAAATAATAAATTTAAAGGAAGCAAGGAGCCACAAACCGTAGAGGCTTAAAAAGGTGTGGCCTCGCACAAATCAGTGTTTTCTTGGCTATTGCTGGAGGTAGTCCAGCATGGTGTTGGCTTGTCAGTGAATCAGTCCTGAGAATTTGTCTGAAGATAAGAGCATCTCATGGCCCGTACGGGGATCGAACCCGTGACCTTGGCGTTATTAGCACCACGCTCTAACCATCTGCGCTAACCGGCCTAAGGGACACATTAAGACTTTTGCCTGGCTCCGTACCGTGAGCTAGGACGGGGCTAAGCGAAGAAGACCTTCATCGACGTCGAACTCCACCTCCCGCCATATACCGCCATATACCGCCAACCTACCGCCATATAGCTCAAACCTACCGCCGGCTAACTCCACCTGCCACCTGAAAGAAAAAATAAATGTAACAGTAACAATGAGCCACGCGCTCGTCCTCCTAAAATCCTTGGAAACCAACCAAGCCTGTAAAATCAAAGCGCTATTCATTGTATGGGGGCGAGGGAATCTCCTCAACCACCACCATCTGGATGATGGACTAAAACCCACAGCAGGAAAAAAAGAGCAAGTAATCATATAAGAATGATAAGAAATCCAGAAAACTTTCAGAATATCACTTGTCACCTTACAGGAAAATAAAGCCATGAATATGAGAACCTGTATTAAACTAAATCGATCAACCAATTTTTAAAAATTATTATTTCATTCATTTCTTTAACATTTTTGATTAAACACTGACCTTTACTTTCATTGAATAGACTTATTATTTATTGTAGGCTGAATGTTTAAATGTTAGCAATTACCGCAGACGTTAGCAAAAAGTGGGTGTTTCCTGCAAAGTCATTTCTCACAAAATCAGGTGATAATGTTCGCCCAGCAATGCAACTATCTCTTTATCTATAGAGACAAAAGAAAGATATTACAGAATGATCACTCTGAATGGCCGCCCATCCATGTAAATATCTCTATTTGTAAAGACAAAAGAATGAGGTTTAATCACCGTCTTAATGTGTAGTGACTGGGTTTATTTGTGAAGATACTGATGAATGAAAACATGGTGCAACCCAAAAGAAAACCTGTCAGCTTGAGCTTTATTTTATATAGCTTTGTTCTTTCAACTTTATGTACAAGAGCAAATAGAAATAACTATATTTTGTAAAAAAAAAATTCCTGAATTTTGCGCCATCTGGCTTTGTCCATGGTTCCCTACTGCCGTCTAACTCCACCTGCCACCTGAAAGAAAAAAATAATAAATTTAAAGGAAGCAAGGAGCCACAAACCGTAGAGGCTAAGCGAAGAAGACCTTCATCGACGTCGAACTCTACCTGCCGCCATATACCGCCATATACCGCCAACCCACCGCCATATAGCTCAAACCTACCACCTGAAAGAAAAAATAAATGTAACAGTAACAATGAGCCACGAGCTCGTCCTCGTGAAATCCTTTGAAACCAACCAAGCCTGTAAAATCAAAGCGCTATTCATTGTATGGGGGCGAGGGAATCTCCTCAACCACCACCATCTGGATGATGGACTAAAACCCACAGTAGGAAAAAAAGAGCAAGTAATCATATAAGAATGATAAGAAATCCAGAAAACTTTGAGATTATCACTTGTCACCTTACAGGAAAATAAAGCCATGAATATGAGAACCTGTATTAAACTAAATCGATCAACCAATTTTTAAAAATTATTATTTCATTCATTTCTTTAACATTTTTGATTAAACACTGACCTTTACTTTCATTGAATAGACTTATTATTTATTGTAGGCTGAATGTTTAAATGTTAGCAATTACCGCAGACGTTAGCAAAAAGTGGGCGTTTCCTGCAAAGTCATTTCTCACAAAATCAGGTGATAATGTTCGCCCAGCAATGCAACTATCTCTTTATCTATAGAGACAAAAGAAAGATATTACAGAATGATCACTCTGAATGGCCGCCCATCCATGTAAATATCTCTATTTGTAAAGACAAAAGAATGAGGTTTAATCACCGTCTTAATGTGTAGTGACTGGGTTTATTTGTGAAGATACTGATGAATGAAAACATGGTGCAACCCAAAAGAAAACCTGTCAGCTTGAGCTTTATTTTATATAGCTTTGTTCTTTCAACTTTATGTACAAGAGCAAATAGAAATAACTATATTTTGTAAAAAAAAAATTCCTGAATTTTGCGCCATCTGGCTTTGTCCATGGTTCCCTACTACCGTCTAACTCCACCTGCCACCTGAAAGAAAAAAATAATAAATTTAAAGGAAGCAAGGAGCCACAAACCGTAGAGGCTAAGCGAAGAAGACCTTAATCGACGTCGAACTCTACCTGCCGCCATATACTGCCATATACCGCCAACCTACCGCCATATAGCTCAAACCTACCACCTGAAAGAAAAAATAAATGTAACAGTAACAATGAGCCACGAGCTCGTCCTCGTAAAATCCTTTGAAACCAACCAAGCCTGTAAAATCAAAGCGCTATTCATTGTATGGGGGCGAGGGAATCTCCTCAACCACCACCATCTGGATGATGGACTAAAACCCACAGTAGGAAAAAAAGAGCAAGTAATCATATAAGAATGATAAGAAATCCAGAAAACTTTGAGATTATCACTTGTCACCTTACAGGAAAATAAAGCCATGAATATGAGAACCTGTATTAAACTAAATTGATTAACCAATTTTTTAAAATTATTATTTCATTCATTTCTTTAACATTTTTGATTAAACACTGACCTTTACTTTCATTGAATAGACTTATTATTTATTGTAGACTGGATGATTAAATGTTAGCAATTACAGCAGACGTTTGCAAAAAGTGGGCGTTTCCTGCAAATGTCATTTCTCACAAAATCAGGTGATAATGTTCGCCCAGCAATGCAACTATCTCTTTATCTATAGAGACAAAAGAAAGATATTACAGAATGATCACTCTGAATGGCCGCCCATCCATGTAAATATCTCTATTTGTAAAGACAAAAGAATGAGGTTTAATCACCGTCTTAATGTGTAGTGACTGGGTTTATTTGTGAAGATACTGATGAATGAAAACATGGTGCAACCCAAAAGAAAACCTGTCAGCTTGAGCTTTATTTTATATAGCTTTGTTCTTTCAACTTTATGTACAAAAGCAAATAGAAATAACTATATATTTTTTTTAAAAAATTCCTGAATTTTGCGCCATCTGGCTTTCTCTATGGTTCCCTACTGCCGTCTAACTCCACCTGCCACCTGAAAGAAAAAAATAATAAATTTAAAGGAAGCAAGGAGCCACAAACCGTAGAGGCTTAAAAAGGTGTGGCCTCGCACAAATCAGTGTTTTCTTGGCTATTGCTGGAGGTAGTCCAGCATGGTGTTGGCTTGTCAGTGAATCAGTCCTGAGAATTTGTCTGAAGATAAGAGCATCTCATGGCCCGTACGGGGATCGAACCCGTGACCTTGGCGTTATTAGCACCACGCTCTAACCATCTGCGCTAACCGGCCTAAGGGACACATTAAGACTTTTGCCTGGCTCCGTACCGTGAGCTAGGACGGGGCTAAGCGAAGAAGACCTTCATCGACGTCGAACTCCACCTCCCGCCATATACCGCCATATACCGCCAACCTACCGCCATATAGCTCAAACCTACCGCCGGCTAACTCCACCTGCCACCTGAAAGAAAAAGTAAATGTAACAGTAACAATGAGCCACGCGCTCGTCCTCCTAAAATCCTTGGAAACCAACCAAGCCTGTAAAATCAAAGCGCTATTCATTGTATGGGGGCGAGGGAATCTCCTCAACCACCACCATCTGGATGATGGACTAAAACCCACAGCAGGAAAAAAAGAGCAAGTAATCATATAAGAATGATAAGAAATCCAGAAAACTTTGAGAATATCACTTGTCACCTTACAGGAAAATAAAGCCATGAATATGAGAACCTGTATTAAACTAAATCGATCAACCAATTTTTAAAAATTATTATTTCATTCATTTCTTTAACATTTTTGATTAAACACTGACCTTTACTTTCATTGAATAGACTTATTATTTATTGTAGGCTGAATGTTTAAATGTTAGCAATTACCGCAGACGTTAGCAAAAAGTGGGTGTTTCCTGCAAAGTCATTTCTCACAAAATCAGGTGATAATGTTCGCCCAGCAATGCAACTATCTCTTTATCTATAGAGACAAAAGAAAGATATTACAGAATGATCACTCTGAATGGCCGCCCATCCATGTAAATATCTCTATTTGTAAAGACAAAAGAATGAGGTTTAATCACCGTCTTAATGTGTAGTGACTGGGTTTATTTGTGAAGATACTGATGAATGAAAACATGGTGCAACCCAAAAGAAAACCTGTCAGCTTGAGCTTTATTTTATATAGCTTTGTTCTTTCAACTTTATGTACAAGAGCAAATAGAAATAACTATATTTTGTAAAAAAAAAATTCCTGAATTTTGCGCCATCTGGCTTTGTCCATGGTTCCCTACTGCCGTCTAACTCCACCTGCCACCTGAAAGAAAAAAATAATAAATTTAAAGGAAGCAAGGAGCCACAAACCGTAGAGGCTAAGCGAAGAAGACCTTAATCGACGTCGAACTCTACCTGCCGCCATATACTGCCATATACCGCCAACCTACCGCCATATAGCTCAAACCTACCACCTGAAAGAAAAAATAAATGTAACAGTAACAATGAGCCACGAGCTCGTCCTCGTAAAATCCTTTGAAACCAACCAAGCCTGTAAAATCAAAGCGCTATTCATTGTATGGGGGCGAGGGAATCTCCTCAACCACCACCATCTGGATGATGGACTAAAACCCACAGTAGGAAAAAAAGAGCAAGTAATCATATAAGAATGATAAGAAATCCAGAAAACTTTGAGATTATCACTTGTCACCTTACAGGAAAATAAAGCCATGAATATGAGAACCTGTATTAAACTAAATTGATTAACCAATTTTTTAAAATTATTATTTCATTCATTTCTTTAACATTTTTGATTAAACACTGACCTTTACTTTCATTGAATAGACTTATTATTTATTGTAGACTGGATGATTAAATGTTAGCAATTACAGCAGACGTTTGCAAAAAGTGGGCGTTTCCTGCAAATGTCATTTCTCACAAAATCAGGTGATAATGTTCGCCCAGCAATGCAACTATCTCTTTATCTATAGAGACAAAAGAAAGATATTACAGAATGATCACTCTGAATGGCCGCCCATCCATGTAAATATCTCTATTTGTAAAGACAAAAGAATGAGGTTTAATCACCGTCTTAATGTGTAGTGACTGGGTTTATTTGTGAAGATACTGATGAATGAAAACATGGTGCAACCCAAAAGAAAACCTGTCAGCTTGAGCTTTATTTTATATAGCTTTGTTCTTTCAACTTTATGTACAAAAGCAAATAGAAATAACTATATTTTTTTAAAATAAATTCCTGAATTTTGCGCCATCTGGCTTTCTCTATGGTTCCCTACTGCCATCTAACTCCACCTGCCACCTGAAAGAAAAAAATAATAAATTTAAAGGAAGCAAGGAGCCACAAACCGTAGAGGCTAAGCGAAGAAGACCTTCATCGACGTCGAACTCTACCTGCCGCCATATACCGCCATATACCGCCAACCCACCGCCATATAGCTCAAACCTACCACCTGAAAGAAAAAATAAATGTAACAGTAACAATGAGCCACGAGCTCGTCCTCGTGAAATACTTTGAAACCAACCAAGCCTGTAAAATCAAAGCGCTATTCATTGTATGGGGGCGAGGGAATCTCCTCAACCACCACCATCTGGATGATGGACTAAAACCCACAGTAGGAAAAAAAGAGCAAGTAATCATATAAGAATGATAAGAAATCCAGAAAACTTTGAGATTATCACTTGTCACCTTACAGGAAAATAAAGCCATGAATATGAGAACCTGTATTAAACTAAATCGATCAACCAATTTTTAAAAATTATTATTTCATTCATTTCTTTAACATTTTTGATTAAACACTGACCTTTACTTTCATTGAATAGACTTATTATTTATTGGTGGCTGAATGTTTAAATGTTAGCAATTACCGCAGACGTTAGCAAAAAGTGGGCGTTTCCTGCAAAGTCATTTCTCACAAAATCAGGTGATAATGTTCGCCCAGCAATGCAACTATCTCTTTATCTATAGAGACAAAAGAAAGATATTACAGAATGATCACTCTGAATGGCCGCCCATCCATGTAAATATCTCTATTTGTAAAGACAAAAGAATGAGGTTTAATCACCGTCTTAATGTGTAGTGACTGGGTTTATTTGTGAAGATACTGATGAATGAAAACATGGTGCAACCGAAAAGAAAACCTGTCAGCTTGAGCTTTATTTTATATAGCTTTGTACTTTCAACTTTATGTACAAAAGCAAATAGAAATAACTATATTTTTTTTAAAAAAATTCCTGAATTTTGCGCCATCTGGCTTTCTCTATGGTTCCCTACTGCCGTCTAACTCCACCTGCCACCTGAAAGAAAAAAATAATAAATTTAAAGGAAGCAAGGAGCCACAAACCGTAGAGGCTAAGCGAAGAAGACCTTCATCGACGTCGAACTCTACCTGCCGCCATATACCGCCATATACCGCCAACCCACCGCCATATAGCTCAAACCTACCACCTGAAAGAAAAAATAAATGTAACAGTAACAATGAGCCACGAGCTCGTCCTCGTGAAATCCTTTGAAACCAACCAAGCCTGTAAAATCAAAGCGCTATTCATTGTATGGGGGCGAGGGAATCTCCTCAACCACCACCATCTGGATGATGGACTAAAACCCACAGTAGGAAAAAAAGAGCAAGTAATCATATAAGAATGATAAGAAATCCAGAAAACTTTGAGATTATCACTTGTCACCTTACAGGAAAATAAAGCCATGAATATGAGAACCTGTATTAAACTAAATCGATCAACCAATTTTTAAAAATTATTATTTCATTCATTTCTTTAACATTTTTGATTAAACACTGACCTTTACTTTCATTGAATAGACTTATTATTTATTGTAGGCTGAATGTTTAAATGTTAGCAATTACCGCAGACGTTAGCAAAAAGTGGGCGTTTCCTGCAAAGTCATTTCTCACAAAATCAGGTGATAATGTTCGCCCAGCAATGCAACTATCTCTTTATCTATAGAGACAAAAGAAAGATATTACAGAATGATCACTCTGAATGGCCGCCCATCCATGTAAATATCTCTATTTGTAAAGACAAAAGAATGAGGTTTAATCACCGTCTTAATGTGTAGTGACTGGGTTTATTTGTGAAGATACTGATGAATGAAAACATGGTGCAACCCAAAAGAAAACCTGTCAGCTTGAGCTTTATTTTATATAGCTTTGTACTTTCAACTTTATGTACAAAAGCAAATAGAAATAACTATATTTTGTAAAAAAAAATTCCTGAATTTTGCGCCATCTGGCTTTCTCTATGGTTCCCTACTGCCGTCTAACTCCACCTGCCACCTGAAAGAAAAAAATAATAAATTTAAAGGAAGCAAGGAGCCACAAACCGTAGAGGCTAAGCGAAGAAGACCTTAATCGACGTCGAACTCTACCTGCCGCCATATACTGCCATATACCGCCAACCTACCGCCATATAGCTCAAACCTACCACCTGAAAGAAAAAATAAATGTAACAGTAACAATGAGCCACGAGCTCGTCCTCGTAAAATCCTTTGAAACCAACCAAGCCTGTAAAATCAAAGCGCTATTCATTGTATGGGGGCGAGGGAATCTCCTCAACCACCACCATCTGGATGATGGACTAAAACCCACAGTAGGAAAAAAAGAGCAAGTAATCATATAAGAATGATAAGAAATCCAGAAAACTTTGAGATTATCACTTGTCACCTTACAGGAAAATAAAGCCATGAATATGAGAACCTGTATTAAACTAAATTGATTAACCAATTTTTTAAAATTATTATTTCATTCATTTCTTTAACATTTTTGATTAAACACTGACCTTTACTTTCATTGAATAGACTTATTATTTATTGTAGACTGGATGATTAAATGTTAGCAATTACAGCAGACGTTTGCAAAAAGTGGGCGTTTCCTGCAAATGTCATTTCTCACAAAATCAGGTGATAATGTTCGCCCAGCAATGCAACTATCTCTTTATCTATAGAGACAAAAGAAAGATATTACAGAATGATCACTCTGAATGGCCGCCCATCCATGTAAATATCTCTATTTGTAAAGACAAAAGAATGAGGTTTAATCACCGTCTTAATGTGTAGTGACTGGGTTTATTTGTGAAGATACTGATGAATGAAAACATGGTGCAACCCAAAAGAAAACCTGTCAGCTTGAGCTTTATTTTATATAGCTTTGTTCTTTCAACTTTATGTACAAAAGCAAATAGAAATAACTATATTTTTTTAAAATAAATTCCTGAATTTTGCGCCATCTGGCTTTCTCTATGGTTCCCTACTGCCATCTAACTCCACCTGCCACCTGAAAGAAAAAAATAATAAATTTAAAGGAAGCAAGGAGCCACAAACCGTAGAGGCTAAGCGAAGAAGACCTTCATCGACGTCGAACTCTACCTGCCGCCATATACCGCCATATACCGCCAACCCACCGCCATATAGCTCAAACCTACCACCTGAAAGAAAAAATAAATGTAACAGTAACAATGAGCCACGAGCTCGTCCTCGTGAAATCCTTTGAAACCAACCAAGCCTGTAAAATCAAAGCGCTATTCATTGTATGGGGGCGAGGGAATCTCCTCAACCACCACCATCTGGATGATGGACTAAAACCCACAGTAGGAAAAAAAGAGCAAGTAATCATATAAGAATGATAAGAAATCCAGAAAACTTTGAGATTATCACTTGTCACCTTACAGGAAAATAAAGCCATGAATATGAGAACCTGTATTAAACTAAATCGATCAACAAATTTTTAAAAATTATTATTTCATTCATTTCTTTAACTTTTTTGATTAAACACTGACCTTTACTTTCATTGAATAGACTTATTATTTATTGTAGGCTGAATGTTTAAATGTTAGCAATTACCGCAGACGTTAGCAAAAAGTGGGTGTTTCCTGCAAAGTCATTTCTCACAAAATCAGGTGATAATGTTCGCCCAGCAATGCAACTATCTCTTTATCTATAGAGACAAAAGAAAGATATTACAGAATGATCACTCTGAATGGCCGCCCATCCATGTAAATATCTCTATTTGTAAAGACAAAAGAATGAGGTTTAATCACCGTCTTAATGTGTAGTGACTGGGTTTATTTGTGAAGATACTGATGAATGAAAACATGGTGCAGCCCAAAAGAAAACCTGTCAGCTTGAGCTTTATTTTATATAGCTTTGTTCTTTCAACTTTATGTACAAGAGCAAATAGAAATAACTATATTTTGTAAAAAAAATTTCCTGAATTTTGCGCCATCTGGCTTTGTCCATGGTTCCCTACTGCCGTCTAACTCCACCTGCCACCTGAAAGAAAAAAATAATAAATTTAAAGGAAGCAAGGAGCCACAAACCGTAGAGGCTAAGTGAAGAAGACCTTAATCGACGTCGAACTCTACCTGCCGCCATATACCGCCATATACCGCCAACCCACCGCCATATAGCTCAAACCTACCACCTGAAAGAAAAAATAAATGTAACAGTAACAATGAGCCACGAGCTCGTCCTCGTGAAATCCTTTGAAACCAACCAAGCCTGTAAAATCAAAGCGCTATTCATTGTATGGGGGCGAGGGAATCTCCTCAACCACCACCATCTGGATGATGGACTAAAACCCACAGTAGGAAAAAAAGAGCAAGTAATCATATAAGAATGATAAGAAATCCAGAAAACTTTGAGATTATCACTTGTCACCTTACAGGAAAATAAAGCCATGAATATGAGAACCTGTATTAAACTAAATCGATCAACCAATTTTTAAAAATTATTATTTCATTCATTTCTTTAACATTTTTGATTAAACACTGACCTTTACTTTCATTGAATAGACTTATTATTTATTGTAGGCTGAATGTTTAAATGTTAGCAATTACCGCAGACGTTAGCAAAAAGTGGGTGTTTCCTGCAAAGTCATTTCTCACAAAATCAGGTGATAATGTTCGCCCAGCAATGCAACTATCTCTTTATCTATAGAGACAAAAGAAAGATATTACAGAATGATCACTCTGAATGGCCGCCCATCCATGTAAATATCTCTATTTGTAAAGACAAAAGAATGAGGTTTAATCACCGTCTTAATGTGTAGTGACTGGGTTTATTTGTGAAGATACTGATGAATGAAAACATGGTGCAGCCCAAAAGAAAACCTGTCAGCTTGAGCTTTATTTTATATAGCTTTGTTCTTTCAACTTTATGTACAAGAGCAAATAGAAATAACTATATTTTGTAAAAAAAATTTCCTGAATTTTGCGCCATCTGGCTTTGTCCATGGTTCCCTACTGCCGTCTAACTCCACCTGCCACCTGAAAGAAAAAAATAATAAATTTAAAGGAAGCAAGGAGCCACAAACCGTAGAGGCTAAGTGAAGAAGACCTTAATCGACGTCGAACTCTACCTGCCGCCATATACCGCCATATACCGCCAACCCACCGCCATATAGCTCAAACCTACCACCTGAAAGAAAAAATAAATGTAACAGTAACAATGAGCCACGAGCTCGTCCTCGTGAAATCCTTTGAAACCAACCAAGCCTGTAAAATCAAAGCGCTATTCATTGTATGGGGGCGAGGGAATCTCCTCAACCACCACCATCTGGATGATGGACTAAAACCCACAGTAGGAAAAAAAGAGCAAGTAATCATATAAGAATGATAAGAAATCCAGAAAACTTTGAGATTATCACTTGTCACCTTACAGGAAAATAAAGCCATGAATATGAGAACCTGTATTAAACTAAATTGATTAACCAATTTTTTAAAATTATTATTTCATTCATTTCTTTAACATTTTTGATTAAACACTGACCTTTACTTTCATTGAATAGACTTATTATTTATTGTAGACTGGATGATTAAATGTTAGCAATTACAGCAGACGTTTGCAAAAAGTGGGCGTTTCCTGCAAATGTCATTTCTCACAAAATCAGGTGATAATGTTCGCCCAGCAATGCAACTATCTCTTTATCTATAGAGACAAAAGAAAGATATTACAGAATGATCACTCTGAATGGCCGCCCATCCATGTAAATATCTCTATTTGTAAAGACAAAAGAATGAGGTTTAATCACCGTCTTAATGTGTAGTGACTGGGTTTATTTGTGAAGATACTGATGAATGAAAACATGGTGCAACCCAAAAGAAAACCTGTCAGCTTGAGCTTTATTTTATATAGCTTTGTTCTTTCAACTTTATGTACAAAAGCAAATAGAAATAACTATATTTTTTTAAAATAAATTCCTGAATTTTGCGCCATCTGGCTTTCTCTATGGTTCCCTACTGCCATCTAACTCCACCTGCCACCTGAAAGAAAAAAATAATAAATTTAAAGGAAGCAAGGAGCCACAAACCGTAGAGGCTAAGCGAAGAAGACCTTCATCGACGTCGAACTCTACCTGCCGCCATATACCGCCATATACCGCCAACCCACCGCCATATAGCTCAAACCTACCACCTGAAAGAAAAAATAAATGTAACAGTAACAATGAGCCACGAGCTCGTCCTCGTGAAATCCTTTGAAACCAACCAAGCCTGTAAAATCAAAGCGCTATTCATTGTATGGGGGCGAGGGAATCTCCTCAACCACCACCATCTGGATGATGGACTAAAACCCACAGTAGGAAAAAAAGAGCAAGTAATCATATAAGAATGATAAGAAATCCAGAAAACTTTGAGATTATCACTTGTCACCTTACAGGAAAATAAAGCCATGAATATGAGAACCTGTATTAAACTAAATCGATCAACAAATTTTTAAAAATTATTATTTCATTCATTTCTTTAACTTTTTTGATTAAACACTGACCTTTACTTTCATTGAATAGACTTATTATTTATTGTAGGCTGAATGTTTAAATGTTAGCAATTACCGCAGACGTTAGCAAAAAGTGGGTGTTTCCTGCAAAGTCATTTCTCACAAAATCAGGTGATAATGTTCGCCCAGCAATGCAACTATCTCTTTATCTATAGAGACAAAAGAAAGATATTACAGAATGATCACTCTGAATGGCCGCCCATCCATGTAAATATCTCTATTTGTAAAGACAAAAGAATGAGGTTTAATCACCGTCTTAATGTGTAGTGACTGGGTTTATTTGTGAAGATACTGATGAATGAAAACATGGTGCAGCCCAAAAGAAAACCTGTCAGCTTGAGCTTTATTTTATATAGCTTTGTTCTTTCAACTTTATGTACAAGAGCAAATAGAAATAACTATATTTTGTAAAAAAAATTTCCTGAATTTTGCGCCATCTGGCTTTGTCCATGGTTCCCTACTGCCGTCTAACTCCACCTGCCACCTGAAAGAAAAAAATAATAAATTTAAAGGAAGCAAGGAGCCACAAACCGTAGAGGCTAAGTGAAGAAGACCTTAATCGACGTCGAACTCTACCTGCCGCCATATACCGCCATATACCGCCAACCCACCGCCATATAGCTCAAACCTACCACCTGAAAGAAAAAATAAATGTAACAGTAACAATGAGCCACGAGCTCGTCCTCGTGAAATCCTTTGAAACCAACCAAGCCTGTAAAATCAAAGCGCTATTCATTGTATGGGGGCGAGGGAATCTCCTCAACCACCACCATCTGGATGATGGACTAAAACCCACAGTAGGAAAAAAAGAGCAAGTAATCATATAAGAATGATAAGAAATCCAGAAAACTTTGAGATTATCACTTGTCACCTTACAGGAAAATAAAGCCATGAATATGAGAACCTGTATTAAACTAAATTGATTAACCAATTTTTTAAAATTATTATTTCATTCATTTCTTTAACATTTTTGATTAAACACTGACCTTTACTTTCATTGAATAGACTTATTATTTATTGTAGACTGGATGTTTAAATGTTAGCAATTAAAGCAGACGTTTGCAAAAAGTGGGCGTTTCCTGCAAATGTCATTTCTCACAAAATCAGGTGATAATGTTCGCCCAGCAATGCAACTATCTCTTTATCTATAGAGACAAAAGAAAGATATTACAGAATGATCACTCTGAATGGCCGCCCATCCATGTAAATATCTCTATTTGTAAAGACAAATGAATGAGGTTTAATCACCGTCTTAATGTGTAGTGACAGGGTTTATTTGTGAAGATACTGATGAATGAAAACATGGTTCAACCCAAAAGAAAACCTGTCAGCTTGAGCTTTATTTTATATAGCTTTGTTCTTTCAACTTTATGTACAAAAGCAAATAGAAATAACTATATATTTTTAAAAAAATTCCTGAATTTTGCGCCATCTGGCTTTCTCTATGGTTCCCTACTGCCGTCTAACTCCACCTGCCACCTGAAAGAAAAAAATAATAAATTTAAAGGAAGCAAGGAGCCACAAACCGTAGAGGCTTAAAAAGGTGTGGCCTCGCACAAATCAGTGTTTTCTTGGCTATTGCTGGAGGTAGTCCAGCATGGTGTTGGCTTGTCAGTGAATCAGTCCTGAGAATTTGTCTGAAGATAAGAGCATCTCATGGCCCGTACGGGGATCGAACCCGTGACCTTGGCGTTATTAGCACCACGCTCTAACCATCTGCGCTAACCGGCCTAAGGGACACATTAAGACTTTTGCCTGGCTCCGTACCGTGAGCTAGGACGGGGCTAAGCGAAGAAGACCTTCATCGACGTCGAACTCCACCTCCCGCCATATACCGCCATATACCGCCAACCTACCGCCATATAGCTCAAACCTACCGCCGGCTAACTCCACCTGCCACCTGAAAGAAAAAATAAATGTAACAGTAACAATGAGCCACGCGCTCGTCCTCCTAAAATCCTTGGAAACCAACCAAGCCTGTAAAATCAAAGCGCTATTCATTGTATGGGGGCGAGGGAATCTCCTCAACCACCACCATCTGGATGATGGACTAAAACCCACAGCAGGAAAAAAAGAGCAAGTAATCATATAAGAATGATAAGAAATCCAGAAAACTTTCAGAATATCACTTGTCACCTTACAGGAAAATAAAGCCATGAATATGAGAACCTGTATTAAACTAAATCGATCAACCAATTTTTTTAAATTATTATTTCATTCATTTCTTTAACATTTTTGATTAAACACTGACCTTTACTTTCATTGAATAGACTTATTATTTATTGTAGGCTGAATGTTTAAATGTTAGCAATTACCGCAGACGTTAGAAAAAAGTGGGTGTTTCCTGCAAAGTCATTTCTCACAAAATCAGGTGATAATGTTCGCCCAGCAATGCAACTATCTCTTTATCTATAGAGACAAAAGAAAGATATTACAGAATGATCACTCTGAATGGCCGCCCATCCATGTAAATATCTCTATTTGTAAAGACAAAAGAATGAGGTTTAATCACCGTCTTAATGTGTAGTGACTGGGTTTATTTGTGAAGATACTGATGAATGAAAACATGGTGCAACCCAAAAGAAAACCTGTCAGCTTGAGCTTTATTTTATATAGCTTTGTTCTTTCAACTTTATGTACAAGAGCAAATAGAAATAACTATATTTTGTAAAAAAAAAATTCCTGAATTTTGCGCCATCTGGCTTTGTCCATGGTTCCCTACTACCGTCTAACTCCACCTGCCACCTGAAAGAAAAAAATAATAAATTTAAAGGAAGCAAGGAGCCACAAACCGTAGAGGCTAAGCGAAGAAGACCTTAATCGACGTCGA
This sequence comes from Ictalurus punctatus, assembly GCF_001660625.3. NCBI lineage: Eukaryota > Metazoa > Chordata > Actinopteri > Siluriformes > Ictaluridae > Ictalurus > Ictalurus punctatus. The sequence continues at coordinate 13,628,923 of NC_030417.2, read as the reverse complement.
ACTCTACCTGCCGCCATATACTGCCATATACCGCCAACCTACCGCCATATAGCTCAAACCTACCACCTGAAAGAAAAAATAAATGTAACAGTAACAATGAGCCACGAGCTCGTCCTCGTAAAATCCTTTGAAACCAACCAAGCCTGTAAAATCAAAGCGCTATTCATTGTATGGGGGCGAGGGAATCTCCTCAACCACCACCATCTGGATGATGGACTAAAACCCACAGTAGGAAAAAAAGAGCAAGTAATCATATAAGAATGATAAGAAATCCAGAAAACTTTGAGATTATCACTTGTCACCTTACAGGAAAATAAAGCCATGAATATGAGAACCTGTATTAAACTAAATTGATTAACCAATTTTTTAAAATTATTATTTCATTCATTTCTTTAACATTTTTGATTAAACACTGACCTTTACTTTCATTGAATAGACTTATTATTTATTGTAGACTGGATGATTAAATGTTAGCAATTACAGCAGACGTTTGCAAAAAGTGGGCGTTTCCTGCAAATGTCATTTCTCACAAAATCAGGTGATAATGTTCGCCCAGCAATGCAACTATCTCTTTATCTATAGAGACAAAAGAAAGATATTACAGAATGATCACTCTGAATGGCCGCCCATCCATGTAAATATCTCTATTTGTAAAGACAAAAGAATGAGGTTTAATCACCGTCTTAATGTGTAGTGACTGGGTTTATTTGTGAAGATACTGATGAATGAAAACATGGTGCAACCCAAAAGAAAACCTGTCAGCTTGAGCTTTATTTTATATAGCTTTGTTCTTTCAACTTTATGTACAAAAGCAAATAGAAATAACTATATTTTTTTAAAATAAATTCCTGAATTTTGCGCCATCTGGCTTTCTCTATGGTTCCCTACTGCCATCTAACTCCACCTGCCACCTGAAAGAAAAAAATAATAAATTTAAAGGAAGCAAGGAGCCACAAACCGTAGAGGCTAAGCGAAGAAGACCTTCATCGACGTCGAACTCTACCTGCCGCCATATACCGCCATATACCGCCAACCCACCGCCATATAGCTCAAACCTACCACCTGAAAGAAAAAATAAATGTAACAGTAACAATGAGCCACGAGCTCGTCCTCGTGAAATCCTTTGAAACCAACCAAGCCTGTAAAATCAAAGCGCTATTCATTGTATGGGGGCGAGGGAATCTCCTCAACCACCACCATCTGGATGATGGACTAAAACCCACAGTAGGAAAAAAAGAGCAAGTAATCATATAAGAATGATAAGAAATCCAGAAAACTTTGAGATTATCACTTGTCACCTTACAGGAAAATAAAGCCATGAATATGAGAACCTGTATTAAACTAAATCGATCAACCAATTTTTAAAAATTATTATTTCATTCATTTCTTTAACATTTTTGATTAAACACTGACCTTTACTTTCATTGAATAGACTTATTATTTATTGTAGGCTGAATGTTTAAATGTTAGCAATTACCGCAGACGTTAGCAAAAAGTGGGCGTTTCCTGCAAATGTCATTTCTCACAAAATCAGGTGATAATGTTCGCCCAGCAATGCAACTATCTCTTTATCTATAGAGACAAAAGAAAGATATTACAGAATGATCACTCTGAATGGCCGCCCATCCATGTAAATATCTCTATTTGTAAAGACAAAAGAATGAGGTTTAATCACCGTCTTAATGTGTAGTGACTGGGTTTATTTGTGAAGATACTGATGAATGAAAACATGGTGCAACCCAAAAGAAAACCTGTCAGCTTGAGCTTTATTTTATATAGCTTTGTTCTTTCAACTTTATGTACAAAAGCAAATAGAAATAACTATATTTTTTTAAAATAAATTCCTGAATTTTGCGCCATCTGGCTTTCTCTATGGTTCCCTACTGCCATCTAACTCCACCTGCCACCTGAAAGAAAAAAATAATAAATTTAAAGGAAGCAAGGAGCCACAAACCGTAGAGGCTAAGCGAAGAAGACCTTCATCGACGTCGAACTCTACCTGCCGCCATATACCGCCATATACCGCCAACCCACCGCCATATAGCTCAAACCTACCACCTGAAAGAAAAAATAAATGTAACAGTAACAATGAGCCACGAGCTCGTCCTCGTGAAATCCTTTGAAACCAACCAAGCCTGTAAAATCAAAGCGCTATTCATTGTATGGGGGCGAGGGAATCTCCTCAACCACCACCATCTGGATGATGGACTAAAACCCACAGTAGGAAAAAAAGAGCAAGTAATCATATAAGAATGATAAGAAATCCAGAAAACTTTGAGATTATCACTTGTCACCTTACAGGAAAATAAAGCCATGAATATGAGAACCTGTATTAAACTAAATCGATCAACCAATTTTTAAAAATTATTATTTCATTCATTTCTTTAACATTTTTGATTAAACACTGACCTTTACTTTCATTGAATAGACTTATTATTTATTGTAGGCTGAATGTTTAAATGTTAGCAATTACCGCAGACGTTAGCAAAAAGTGGGCGTTTCCTGCAAAGTCATTTCTCACAAAATCAGGTGATAATGTTCGCCCAGCAATGCAACTATCTCTTTATCTATAGAGACAAAAGAAAGATATTACAGAATGATCACTCTGTATGGCCGCCCATCCATGTAAATATCTCTATTTGTAAAGACAAAAGAATGAGGTTTAATCACCGTCTTAATGTGTAGTGACTGGGTTTATTTGTGAAGATACTGATGAATGAAAACATGGTGCAACCCAAAAGAAAACCTGTCAGCTTGAGCTTTATTTTATATAGCTTTGTTCTTTCAACTTTATGTACAAAAGCAAATAGAAATAACTATATATATTTTTTTTAAAAATTCCTGAATTTTGCGCCATCTGGCTTTCTCTATGGTTCCCTACTGCCGTCTAACTCCACCTGCCACCTGAAAGAAAAAAATAATAAATTTAAAGGAAGCAAGGAGCCACAAACCGTAGAGGCTTAAAAAGGTGTGGCCTCGCACAAATCAGTGTTTTCTTGGCTATTGCTGGAGGTAGTCCAGCATGGTGTTGGCTTGTCAGTGAATCAGTCCTGAGAATTTGTCTGAAGATAAGAGCATCTCATGGCCCGTACGGGGATCGAACCCGTGACCTTGGCGTTATTAGCACCACGCTCTAACCATCTGCGCTAACCGGCCTAAGGGACACATTAAGACTTTTGCCTGGCTCCGTACCGTGAGCTAGGACGGGGCTAAGCGAAGAAGACCTTCATCGACGTCGAACTCCACCTCCCGCCATATACCGCCATATACCGCCAACCTACCGCCATATAGCTCAAACCTACCGCCGGCTAACTCCACCTGCCACCTGAAAGAAAAAATAAATGTAACAGTAACAATGAGCCACGCGCTCGTCCTCCTAAAATCCTTGGAAACCAACCAAGCCTGTAAAATCAAAGCGCTATTCATTGTATGGGGGCGAGGGAATCTCCTCAACCACCACCATCTGGATGATGGACTAAAACCCACAGCAGGAAAAAAAGAGCAAGTAATCATATAAGAATGATAAGAAATCCAGAAAACTTTCAGAATATCACTTGTCACCTTACAGGAAAATAAAGCCATGAATATGAGAACCTGTATTAAACTAAATCGATCAACCAATTTTTAAAAATTATTATTTCATTCATTTCTTTAACATTTTTGATTAAACACTGACCTTTACTTTCATTGAATAGACTTATTATTTATTGTAGGCTGAATGTTTAAATGTTAGCAATTACCGCAGACGTTAGCAAAAAGTGGGTGTTTCCTGCAAAGTCATTTCTCACAAAATCAGGTGATAATGTTCGCCCAGCAATGCAACTATCTCTTTATCTATAGAGACAAAAGAAAGATATTACAGAATGATCACTCTGAATGGCCGCCCATCCATGTAAATATCTCTATTTGTAAAGACAAAAGAATGAGGTTTAATCACCGTCTTAATGTGTAGTGACTGGGTTTATTTGTGAAGATACTGATGAATGAAAACATGGTGCAACCCAAAAGAAAACCTGTCAGCTTGAGCTTTATTTTATATAGCTTTGTTCTTTCAACTTTATGTACAAGAGCAAATAGAAATAACTATATTTTGTAAAAAAAAAATTCCTGAATTTTGCGCCATCTGGCTTTGTCCATGGTTCCCTACTGCCGTCTAACTCCACCTGCCACCTGAAAGAAAAAAATAATAAATTTAAAGGAAGCAAGGAGCCACAAACCGTAGAGGCTAAGCGAAGAAGACCTTCATCGACGTCGAACTCTACCTGCCGCCATATACCGCCATATACCGCCAACCCACCGCCATATAGCTCAAACCTACCACCTGAAAGAAAAAATAAATGTAACAGTAACAATGAGCCACGAGCTCGTCCTCGTGAAATCCTTTGAAACCAACCAAGCCTGTAAAATCAAAGCGCTATTCATTGTATGGGGGCGAGGGAATCTCCTCAACCACCACCATCTGGATGATGGACTAAAACCCACAGTAGGAAAAAAAGAGCAAGTAATCATATAAGAATGATAAGAAATCCAGAAAACTTTGAGATTATCACTTGTCACCTTACAGGAAAATAAAGCCATGAATATGAGAACCTGTATTAAACTAAATCGATCAACCAATTTTTAAAAATTATTATTTCATTCATTTCTTTAACATTTTTGATTAAACACTGACCTTTACTTTCATTGAATAGACTTATTATTTATTGTAGGCTGAATGTTTAAATGTTAGCAATTACCGCAGACGTTAGCAAAAAGTGGGCGTTTCCTGCAAAGTCATTTCTCACAAAATCAGGTGATAATGTTCGCCCAGCAATGCAACTATCTCTTTATCTATAGAGACAAAAGAAAGATATTACAGAATGATCACTCTGAATGGCCGCCCATCCATGTAAATATCTCTATTTGTAAAGACAAAAGAATGAGGTTTAATCACCGTCTTAATGTGTAGTGACTGGGTTTATTTGTGAAGATACTGATGAATGAAAACATGGTGCAACCCAAAAGAAAACCTGTCAGCTTGAGCTTTATTTTATATAGCTTTGTTCTTTCAACTTTATGTACAAAAGCAAATAGAAATAACTATATATTTTTTTTTAAAAATTCCTGAATTTTGCGCCATCTGGCTTTCTCTATGGTTCCCTACTGCCGTCTAACTCCACCTGCCACCTGAAAGAAAAAAATAATAAATTTAAAGGAAGCAAGGAGCCACAAACCGTAGAGGCTTAAAAAGGTGTGGCCTCGCACAAATCAGTGTTTTCTTGGCTATTGCTGAAGGCAGTCGAGCACCGTGTTGGCTTGTCAGTGAATCAGTCCTGAGAATTTGTCTGAAGATAAGAGCATCTCATGGCCCGTACGGGGATCGAACCCGTGACCTTGGCGTTATTAGCACCACGCTCTAACCATCTGAGCTAACCGGCCTAAGGGACACATTAAGACTTTTGCCTGGCTCCGTACCGTGAGCTAGGACGGGGCTAAGCGAAGAAGACCTTCATCGACGTCGAACTCCACCTCCCGCCATATACCGCCATATACCGCCAACCTACCGCCATATAGCTCAAACCTACCGCCGGCTAACTCCACCTGCCACCTGAAAGAAAAAATAAATGTAACAGTAACAATGAGCCACGCGCTCGTCCTCCTAAAATCCTTGGAAACCAACCAAGCCTGTAAAATCAAAGCGCTATTCATTGTATGGGGGCGAGGGAATCTCCTCAACCACCACCATCTGGATGATGGACTAAAACCCACAGCAGGAAAAAAAGAGCAAGTAATCATATAAGAATGATAAGAAATCCAGAAAACTTTCAGAATATCACTTGTCACCTTACAGGAAAATAAAGCCATGAATATGAGAACCTGTATTAAACTAAATCGATCAACCAATTTTTTTAAATTATTATTTCATTCATTTCTTTAACATTTTTGATTAAACACTGACCTTTACTTTCATTGAATAGACTTATTATTTATTGTAGGCTGAATGTTTAAATGTTAGCAATTACCGCAGACGTTAGCAAAAAGTGGGTGTTTCCTGCAAAGTCATTTCTCACAAAATCAGGTGATAATGTTCGCCCAGCAATGCAACTATCTCTTTATCTATAGAGACAAAAGAAAGATATTACAGAATGATCACTCTGAATGGCCGCCCATCCATGTAAATATCTCTATTTGTAAAGACAAAAGAATGAGGTTTAATCACCGTCTTAATGTGTAGTGACTGGGTTTATTTGTGAAGATACTGATGAATGAAAACATGGTGCAACCCAAAAGAAAACCTGTCAGCTTGAGCTTTATTTTATATAGCTTTGTTCTTTCAACTTTATGTACAAGAGCAAATAGAAATAACTATATTTTGTAAAAAAAAATTCCTGAATTTTGCGCCATCTGGCTTTGTCCATGGTTCCCTACTGCCGTCTAACTCCACCTGCCACCTGAAAGAAAAAAATAATAAATTTAAAGGAAGCAAGGAGCCACAAACCGTAGAGGCTAAGCGAAGAAGACCTTAATCGACGTCGAACTCTACCTGCCGCCATATACTGCCATATACCGCCAACCTACCGCCATATAGCTCAAACCTACCACCTGAAAGAAAAAATAAATGTAACAGTAACAATGAGCCACGAGCTCGTCCTCGTAAAATCCTTTGAAACCAACCAAGCCTGTAAAATCAAAGCGCTATTCATTGTATGGGGGCGAGGGAATCTCCTCAACCACCACCATCTGGATGATGGACTAAAACCCACAGTAGGAAAAAAAGAGCAAGTAATCATATAAGAATGATAAGAAATCCAGAAAACTTTGAGATTATCACTTGTCACCTTACAGGAAAATAAAGCCATGAATATGAGAACCTGTATTAAACTAAATCGATTAACCAATTTTTTAAAATTATTATTTCATTCATTTCTTTAACATTTTTGATTAAACACTGACCTTTACTTTCATTGAATAGACTTATTATTTATTGTAGACTGGATGATTAAATGTTAGCAATTACAGCAGACGTTTGCAAAAAGTGGGCGTTTCCTGCAAATGTCATTTCTCACAAAATCAGGTGATAATGTTCGCCCAGCAATGCAACTATCTCTTTATCTATAGAGACAAAAGAAAGATATTACAGAATGATCACTCTGAATGGCCGCCCATCCATGTAAATATCTCTATTTGTAAAGACAAAAGAATGAGGTTTAATCACCGTCTTAATGTGTAGTGACTGGGTTTATTTGTGAAGATACTGATGAATGAAAACATGGTGCAACCCAAAAGAAAACCTGTCAGCTTGAGCTTTATTTTATATAGCTTTGTTCTTTCAACTTTATGTACAAAAGCAAATAGAAATAACTATATTTTTTTAAAATAAATTCCTGAATTTTGCGCCATCTGGCTTTCTCTATGGTTCCCTACTGCCATCTAACTCCACCTGCCACCTGAAAGAAAAAAATAATAAATTTAAAGGAAGCAAGGAGCCACAAACCGTAGAGGCTAAGCGAAGAAGACCTTCATCGACGTCGAACTCTACCTGCCGCCATATACCGCCATATACCGCCAACCCACCGCCATATAGCTCAAACCTACCACCTGAAAGAAAAAATAAATGTAACAGTAACAATGAGCCACGAGCTCGTCCTCGTGAAATCCTTTGAAACCAACCAAGCCTGTAAAATCAAAGCGCTATTCATTGTATGGGGGCGAGGGAATCTCCTCAACCACCACCATCTGGATGATGGACTAAAACCCACAGTAGGAAAAAAAGAGCAAGTAATCATATAAGAATGATAAGAAATCCAGAAAACTTTGAGATTATCACTTGTCACCTTACAGGAAAATAAAGCCATGAATATGAGAACCTGTATTAAACTAAATCGATCAACCAATTTTTAAAAATTATTATTTCATTCATTTCTTTAACATTTTTGATTAAACACTGACCTTTACTTTCATTGAATAGACTTATTATTTATTGTAGGCTGAATGTTTAAATGTTAGCAATTACCGCAGACGTTAGCAAAAAGTGGGCGTTTCCTGCAAATGTCATTTCTCACAAAATCAGGTGATAATGTTCGCCCAGCAATGCAACTATCTCTTTATCTATAGAGACAAAAGAAAGATATTACAGAATGATCACTCTGAATGGCCGCCCATCCATGTAAATATCTCTATTTGTAAAGACAAAAGAATGAGGTTTAATCACCGTCTTAATGTGTAGTGACTGGGTTTATTTGTGAAGATACTGATGAATGAAAACATGGTGCAACCCAAAAGAAAACCTGTCAGCTTGAGCTTTATTTTATATAGCTTTGTTCTTTCAACTTTATGTACAAAAGCAAATAGAAATAACTATATTTTTTTAAAATAAATTCCTGAATTTTGCGCCATCTGGCTTTCTCTATGGTTCCCTACTGCCATCTAACTCCACCTGCCACCTGAAAGAAAAAAATAATAAATTTAAAGGAAGCAAGGAGCCACAAACCGTAGAGGCTAAGCGAAGAAGACCTTCATCGACGTCGAACTCTACCTGCCGCCATATACCGCCATATACCGCCAACCCACCGCCATATAGCTCAAACCTACCACCTGAAAGAAAAAATAAATGTAACAGTAACAATGAGCCACGAGCTCGTCCTCGTGAAATCCTTTGAAACCAACCAAGCCTGTAAAATCAAAGCGCTATTCATTGTATGGGGGCGAGGGAATCTCCTCAACCACCACCATCTGGATGATGGACTAAAACCCACAGTAGGAAAAAAAGAGCAAGTAATCATATAAGAATGATAAGAAATCCAGAAAACTTTGAGATTATCACTTGTCACCTTACAGGAAAATAAAGCCATGAATATGAGAACCTGTATTAAACTAAATCGATCAACCAATTTTTAAAAATTATTATTTCATTCATTTCTTTAACATTTTTGATTAAACACTGACCTTTACTTTCATTGAATAGACTTATTATTTATTGTAGGCTGAATGTTTAAATGTTAGCAATTACCGCAGACGTTAGCAAAAAGTGGGCGTTTCCTGCAAAGTCATTTCTCACAAAATCAGGTGATAATGTTCGCCCAGCAATGCAACTATCTCTTTATCTATAGAGACAAAAGAAAGATATTACAGAATGATCACTCTGAATGGCCGCCCATCCATGTAAATATCTCTATTTGTAAAGACAAAAGAATGAGGTTTAATCACCGTCTTAATGTGTAGTGACTGGGTTTATTTGTGAAGATACTGATGAATGAAAACATGGTGCAACCCAAAAGAAAACCTGTCAGCTTGAGCTTTATTTTATATAGCTTTGTTCTTTCAACTTTATGTACAAAAGCAAATAGAAATAACTATATATTTTTTTTTAAAAATTCCTGAATTTTGCGCCATCTGGCTTTCTCTATGGTTCCCTACTGCCGTCTAACTCCACCTGCCACCTGAAAGAAAAAAATAATAAATTTAAAGGAAGCAAGGAGCCACAAACCGTAGAGGCTTAAAAAGGTGTGGCCTCGCACAAATCAGTGTTTTCTTGGCTATTGCTGAAGGTAGTCGAGCACCGTGTTGGCTTGTCAGTGAATCAGTCCTGAGAATTTGTCTGAAGATAAGAGCATCTCATGGCCCGTACGGGGATCGAACCCGTGACCTTGGCGTTATTAGCACCACGCTCTAACCATCTGAGCTAACCGGCCTAAGGGACACATTAAGACTTTTGCCTGGCTCCGTACCGTGAGCTAGGACGGGGCTAAGCGAAGAAGACCTTCATCGACGTCGAACTCCACCTCCCGCCATATACCGCCATATACCGCCAACCTACCGCCATATAGCTCAAACCTACCGCCGGCTAACTCCACCTGCCACCTGAAAGAAAAAATAAATGTAACAGTAACAATGAGCCACGCGCTCGTCCTCCTAAAATCCTTGGAAACCAACCAAGCCTGTAAAATCAAAGCGCTATTCATTGTATGGGGGCGAGGGAATCTCCTCAACCACCACCATCTGGATGATGGACTAAAACCCACAGCAGGAAAAAAAGAGCAAGTAATCATATAAGAATGATAAGAAATCCAGAAAACTTTCAGAATATCACTTGTCACCTTACAGGAAAATAAAGCCATGAATATGAGAACCTGTATTAAACTAAATCGATCAACCAATTTTTTTAAATTATTATTTCATTCATTTCTTTAACATTTTTGATTAAACACTGACCTTTACTTTCATTGAATAGACTTATTATTTATTGTAGGCTGAATGTTTAAATGTTAGCAATTACCGCAGACGTTAGCAAAAAGTGGGTGTTTCCTGCAAAGTCATTTCTCACAAAATCAGGTGATAATGTTCGCCCAGCAATGCAACTATCTCTTTATCTATAGAGACAAAAGAAAGATATTACAGAATGATCACTCTGAATGGCCGCCCATCCATGTAAATATCTCTATTTGTAAAGACAAAAGAATGAGGTTTAATCACCGTCTTAATGTGTAGTGACTGGGTTTATTTGTGAAGATACTGATGAATGAAAACATGGTGCAACCCAAAAGAAAACCTGTCAGCTTGAGCTTTATTTTATATAGCTTTGTTCTTTCAACTTTATGTACAAGAGCAAATAGAAATAACTATATTTTGTAAAAAAAAATTCCTGAATTTTGCGCCATCTGGCTTTGTCCATGGTTCCCTACTGCCGTCTAACTCCACCTGCCACCTGAAAGAAAAAAATAATAAATTTAAAGGAAGCAAGGAGCCACAAACCGTAGAGGCTAAGCGAAGAAGACCTTAATCGACGTCGAACTCTACCTGCCGCCATATACTGCCATATACCGCCAACCTACCGCCATATAGCTCAAACCTACCACCTGAAAGAAAAAATAAATGTAACAGTAACAATGAGCCACGAGCTCGTCCTCGTAAAATCCTTTGAAACCAACCAAGCCTGTAAAATCAAAGCGCTATTCATTGTATGGGGGCGAGGGAATCTCCTCAACCACCACCATCTGGATGATGGACTAAAACCCACAGTAGGAAAAAAAGAGCAAGTAATCATATAAGAATGATAAGAAATCCAGAAAACTTTGAGATTATCACTTGTCACCTTACAGGAAAATAAAGCCATGAATATGAGAACCTGTATTAAACTAAATCGATTAACCAATTTTTTAAAATTATTATTTCATTCATTTCTTTAACATTTTTGATTAAACACTGACCTTTACTTTCATTGAATAGACTTATTATTTATTGTAGACTGGATGATTAAATGTTAGCAATTACAGCAGACGTTTGCAAAAAGTGGGCGTTTCCTGCAAATGTCATTTCTCACAAAATCAGGTGATAATGTTCGCCCAGCAATGCAACTATCTCTTTATCTATAGAGACAAAAGAAAGATATTACAGAATGATCACTCTGAATGGCCGCCCATCCATGTAAATATCTCTATTTGTAAAGACAAAAGAATGAGGTTTAATCACCGTCTTAATGTGTAGTGACTGGGTTTATTTGTGAAGATACTGATGAATGAAAACATGGTGCAACCCAAAAGAAAACCTGTCAGCTTGAGCTTTATTTTATATAGCTTTGTTCTTTCAACTTTATGTACAAAAGCAAATAGAAATAACTATATTTTTTTAAAATAAATTCCTGAATTTTGCGCCATCTGGCTTTCTCTATGGTTCCCTACTGCCATCTAACTCCACCTGCCACCTGAAAGAAAAAAATAATAAATTTAAAGGAAGCAAGGAGCCACAAACCGTAGAGGCTAAGCGAAGAAGACCTTCATCGACGTCGAACTCTACCTGCCGCCATATACCGCCATATACCGCCAACCCACCGCCATATAGCTCAAACCTACCACCTGAAAGAAAAAATAAATGTAACAGTAACAATGAGCCACGAGCTCGTCCTCGTGAAATCCTTTGAAACCAACCAAGCCTGTAAAATCAAAGCGCTATTCATTGTATGGGGGCGAGGGAATCTCCTCAACCACCACCATCTGGATGATGGACTAAAACCCACAGTAGGAAAAAAAGAGCAAGTAATCATATAAGAATGATAAGAAATCCAGAAAACTTTGAGATTATCACTTGTCACCTTACAGGAAAATAAAGCCATGAATATGAGAACCTGTATTAAACTAAATCGATCAACCAATTTTTAAAAATTATTATTTCATTCATTTCTTTAACATTTTTGATTAAACACTGACCTTTACTTTCATTGAATAGACTTATTATTTATTGTAGGCTGAATGTTTAAATGTTAGCAATTACCGCAGACGTTAGCAAAAAGTGGGCGTTTCCTGCAAATGTCATTTCTCACAAAATCAGGTGATAATGTTCGCCCAGCAATGCAACTATCTCTTTATCTATAGAGACAAAAGAAAGATATTACAGAATGATCACTCTGAATGGCCGCCCATCCATGTAAATATCTCTATTTGTAAAGACAAAAGAATGAGGTTTAATCACCGTCTTAATGTGTAGTGACTGGGTTTATTTGTGAAGATACTGATGAATGAAAACATGGTGCAACCCAAAAGAAAACCTGTCAGCTTGAGCTTTATTTTATATAGCTTTGTTCTTTCAACTTTATGTACAAAAGCAAATAGAAATAACTATATTTTTTTAAAATAAATTCCTGAATTTTGCGCCATCTGGCTTTCTCTATGGTTCCCTACTGCCATCTAACTCCACCTGCCACCTGAAAGAAAAAAATAATAAATTTAAAGGAAGCAAGGAGCCACAAACCGTAGAGGCTAAGCGAAGAAGACCTTCATCGACGTCGAACTCTACCTGCCGCCATATACCGCCATATACCGCCAACCCACCGCCATATAGCTCAAACCTACCACCTGAAAGAAAAAATAAATGTAACAGTAACAATGAGCCACGAGCTCGTCCTCGTGAAATCCTTTGAAACCAACCAAGCCTGTAAAATCAAAGCGCTATTCATTGTATGGGGGCGAGGGAATCTCCTCAACCACCACCATCTGGATGATGGACTAAAACCCACAGTAGGAAAAAAAGAGCAAGTAATCATATAAGAATGATAAGAAATCCAGAAAACTTTGAGATTATCACTTGTCACCTTACAGGAAAATAAAGCCATGAATATGAGAACCTGTATTAAACTAAATCGATCAACCAATTTTTAAAAATTATTATTTCATTCATTTCTTTAACATTTTTGATTAAACACTGACCTTTACTTTCATTGAATAGACTTATTATTTATTGTAGGCTGAATGTTTAAATGTTAGCAATTACCGCAGACGTTAGCAAAAAGTGGGCGTTTCCTGCAAAGTCATTTCTCACAAAATCAGGTGATAATGTTCGCCCAGCAATGCAACTATCTCTTTATCTATAGAGACAAAAGAAAGATATTACAGAATGATCACTCTGAATGGCCGCCCATCCATGTAAATATCTCTATTTGTAAAGACAAAAGAATGAGGTTTAATCACCGTCTTAATGTGTAGTGACTGGGTTTATTTGTGAAGATACTGATGAATGAAAACATGGTGCAACCCAAAAGAAAACCTGTCAGCTTGAGCTTTATTTTATATAGCTTTGTTCTTTCAACTTTATGTACAAAAGCAAATAGAAATAACTATATTTTTTTAAAATAAATTCCTGAATTTTGCGCCATCTGGCTTTCTCTATGGTTCCCTACTGCCATCTAACTCCACCTGCCACCTGAAAGAAAAAAATAATAAATTTAAAGGAAGCAAGGAGCCACAAACCGTAGAGGCTAAGCGAAGAAGACCTTCATCGACGTCGAACTCTACCTGCCGCCATATACTGCCATATACCGCCAACCTACCGCCATATAGCTCAAACCTACCACCTGAAAGAAAAAATAAATGTAACAGTAACAATGAGCCACGAGCTCGTCCTCGTAAAATCCTTTGAAACCAACCAAGCCTGTAAAATCAAAGCGCTATTCATTGTATGGGGGCGAGGGAATCTCCTCAACCACCACCATCTGGATGATGGACTAAAACCCACAGTAGGAAAAAAAGAGCAAGTAATCATATAAGAATGATAAGAAATCCAGAAAACTTTGAGATTATCACTTGTCACCTTACAGGAAAATAAAGCCATGAATATGAGAACCTGTATTAAACTAAATCGATCAACCAATTTTTAAAAATTATTATTTCATTCATTTCTTTAACATTTTTGATTAAACACTGACCTTTACTTTCATTGAATAGACTTATTATTTATTGTAGGCTGAATGTTTAAATGTTAGCAATTACCGCAGACGTTAGCAAAAAGTGGGCGTTTCCTGCAAATGTCATTTCTCACAAAATCAGGTGATAATGTTCGCCCAGCAATGCAACTATCTCTTTATCTATAGAGACAAAAGAAAGATATTACAGAATGATCACTCTGAATGGCCGCCCATCCATGTAAATATCTCTATTTGTAAAGACAAAAGAATGAGGTTTAATCACCGTCTTAATGTGTAGTGACTGGGTTTATTTGTGAAGATACTGATGAATGAAAACATGGTGCAACCCAAAAGAAAACCTGTCAGCTTGAGCTTTATTTTATATAGCTTTGTTCTTTCAACTTTATGTACAAAAGCAAATAGAAATAACTATATTTTTTTAAAATAAATTCCTGAATTTTGCGCCATCTGGCTTTCTCTATGGTTCCCTACTGCCATCTAACTCCACCTGCCACCTGAAAGAAAAAAATAATAAATTTAAAGGAAGCAAGGAGCCACAAACCGTAGAGGCTAAGCGAAGAAGACCTTCATCGACGTCGAACTCTACCTGCCGCCATATACCGCCATATACCGCCAACCCACCGCCATATAGCTCAAACCTACCACCTGAAAGAAAAAATAAATGTAACAGTAACAATGAGCCACGAGCTCGTCCTCGTGAAATCCTTTGAAACCAACCAAGCCTGTAAAATCAAAGCGCTATTCATTGTATGGGGGCGAGGGAATCTCCTCAACCACCACCATCTGGATGATGGACTAAAACCCACAGTAGGAAAAAAAGAGCAAGTAATCATATAAGAATGATAAGAAATCCAGAAAACTTTGAGATTATCACTTGTCACCTTACAGGAAAATAAAGCCATGAATATGAGAACCTGTATTAAACTAAATCGATCAACCAATTTTTAAAAATTATTATTTCATTCATTTCTTTAACATTTTTGATTAAACACTGACCTTTACTTTCATTGAATAGACTTATTATTTATTGTAGGCTGAATGTTTAAATGTTAGCAATTACCGCAGACGTTAGCAAAAAGTGGGCGTTTCCTGCAAAGTCATTTCTCACAAAATCAGGTGATAATGTTCGCCCAGCAATGCAACTATCTCTTTATCTATAGAGACAAAAGAAAGATATTACAGAATGATCACTCTGAATGGCCGCCCATCCATGTAAATATCTCTATTTGTAAAGACAAAAGAATGAGGTTTAATCACCGTCTTAATGTGTAGTGACTGGGTTTATTTGTGAAGATACTGATGAATGAAAACATGGTGCAACCCAAAAGAAAACCTGTCAGCTTGAGCTTTATTTTATATAGCTTTGTTCTTTCAACTTTATGTACAAAAGCAAATAGAAATAACTATATTTTTTTAAAATAAATTCCTGAATTTTGCGCCATCTGGCTTTCTCTATGGTTCCCTACTGCCATCTAACTCCACCTGCCACCTGAAAGAAAAAAATAATAAATTTAAAGGAAGCAAGGAGCCACAAACCGTAGAGGCTAAGCGAAGAAGACCTTCATCGACGTCGAACTCTACCTGCCGCCATATACCGCCATATACCGCCAACCCACCGCCATATAGCTCAAACCTACCACCTGAAAGAAAAAATAAATGTAACAGTAACAATGAGCCACGAGCTCGTCCTCGTAAAATCCTTTGAAACCAACCAAGCCTGTAAAATCAAAGCGCTATTCATTGTATGGGGGCGAGGGAATCTCCTCAACCACCACCATCTGGATGATGGACTAAAACCCACAGTAGGAAAAAAAGAGCAAGTAATCATATAAGAATGATAAGAAATCCAGAAAACTTTGAGATTATCACTTGTCACCTTACAGGAAAATAAAGCCATGAATATGAGAACCTGTATTAAACTAAATTGATTAACCAATTTTTTAAAATTATTATTTCATTCATTTCTTTAACATTTTTGATTAAACACTGACCTTTACTTTCATTGAATAGACTTATTATTTATTGTAGACTGGATGATTAAATGTTAGCAATTACAGCAGACGTTTGCAAAAAGTGGGCGTTTCCTGCAAATGTCATTTCTCACAAAATCAGGTGATAATGTTCGCCCAGCAATGCAACTATCTCTTTATCTATAGAGACAAAAGAAAGATATTACAGAATGATCACTCTGAATGGCCGCCCATCCATGTAAATATCTCTATTTGTAAAGACAAAAGAATGAGGTTTAATCACCGTCTTAATGTGTAGTGACTGGGTTTATTTGTGAAGATACTGATGAATGAAAACATGGTGCAACCCAAAAGAAAACCTGTCAGCTTGAGCTTTATTTTATATAGCTTTGTTCTTTCAACTTTATGTACAAAAGCAAATAGAAATAACTATATATTTTTTTTAAAAAATTCCTGAATTTTGCGCCATCTGGCTTTCTCTATGGTTCCCTACTGCCGTCTAACTCCACCTGCCACCTGAAAGAAAAAAATAATAAATTTAAAGGAAGCAAGGAGCCACAAACCGTAGAGGCTAAAAAAGGTGTGGCCTCGCACAAATCAGTGTTTTCTTGGCTATTGCTGGAGGTAGTCCAGCATGGTGTTGGCTTGTCAGTGAATCAGTCCTGAGAATTTGTCTGAAGATAAGAGCATCTCATGGCCCGTACGGGGATCGAACCCGTGACCTTGGCGTTATTAGCACCACGCTCTAACCATCTGCGCTAACCGGCCTAAGGGACACATTAAGACTTTTGCCTGGCTCCGTACCGTGAGCTAGGACGGGGCTAAGCGAAGAAGACCTTCATCGACGTCGAACTCCACCTCCCGCCATATACCGCCATATACCGCCAACCTACCGCCATATAGCTCAAACCTACCGCCGGCTAACTCCACCTGCCACCTGAAAGAAAAAATAAATGTAACAGTAACAATGAGCCACGCGCTCGTCCTCCTAAAATCCTTGGAAACCAACCAAGCCTGTAAAATCAAAGCGCTATTCATTGTATGGGGGCGAGGGAATCTCCTCAACCACCACCATCTGGATGATGGACTAAAACCCACAGCAGGAAAAAAAGAGCAAGTAATCATATAAGAATGATAAGAAATCCAGAAAACTTTCAGAATATCACTTGTCACCTTACAGGAAAATAAAGCCATGAATATGAGAACCTGTATTAAACTAAATCGATCAACCAATTTTTAAAAATTATTATTTCATTCATTTCTTTAACATTTTTGATTAAACACTGACCTTTACTTTCATTGAATAGACTTATTATTTATTGTAGGCTGAATGTTTAAATGTTAGCAATTACCGCAGACGTTAGCAAAAAGTGGGTGTTTCCTGCAAAGTCATTTCTCACAAAATCAGGTGATAATGTTCGCCCAGCAATGCAACTATCTCTTTATCTATAGAGACAAAAGAAAGATATTACAGAATGATCACTCTGAATGGCCGCCCATCCATGTAAATATCTCTATTTGTAAAGACAAAAGAATGAGGTTTAATCACCGTCTTAATGTGTAGTGACTGGGTTTATTTGTGAAGATACTGATGAATGAAAACATGGTGCAACCCAAAAGAAAACCTGTCAGCTTGAGCTTTATTTTATATAGCTTTGTTCTTTCAACTTTATGTACAAGAGCAAATAGAAATAACTATATTTTGTAAAAAAAAAATTCCTGAATTTTGCGCCATCTGGCTTTGTCCATGGTTCCCTACTGCCGTCTAACTCCACCTGCCACCTGAAAGAAAAAAATAATAAATTTAAAGGAAGCAAGGAGCCACAAACCGTAGAGGCTAAGCGAAGAAGACCTTCATCGACGTCGAACTCTACCTGCCGCCATATACCGCCATATACCGCCAACCCACCGCCATATAGCTCAAACCTACCACCTGAAAGAAAAAATAAATGTAACAGTAACAATGAGCCACGAGCTCGTCCTCGTGAAATCCTTTGAAACCAACCAAGCCTGTAAAATCAAAGCGCTATTCATTGTATGGGGGCGAGGGAATCTCCTCAACCACCACCATCTGGATGATGGACTAAAACCCACAGTAGGAAAAAAAGAGCAAGTAATCATATAAGAATGATAAGAAATCCAGAAAACTTTGAGATTATCACTTGTCACCTTACAGGAAAATAAAGCCATGAATATGAGAACCTGTATTAAACTAAATCGATCAACCAATTTTTAAAAATTATTATTTCATTCATTTCTTTAACATTTTTGATTAAACACTGACCTTTACTTTCATTGAATAGACTTATTATTTATTGTAGGCTGAATGTTTAAATGTTAGCAATTACCGCAGACGTTAGCAAAAAGTGGGCGTTTCCTGCAAAGTCATTTCTCACAAAATCAGGTGATAATGTTCGCCCAGCAATGCAACTATCTCTTTATCTATAGAGACAAAAGAAAGATATTACAGAATGATCACTCTGAATGGCCGCCCATCCATGTAAATATCTCTATTTGTAAAGACAAAAGAATGAGGTTTAATCACCGTCTTAATGTGTAGTGACTGGGTTTATTTGTGAAGATACTGATGAATGAAAACATGGTGCAACCCAAAAGAAAACCTGTCAGCTTGAGCTTTATTTTATATAGCTTTGTTCTTTCAACTTTATGTACAAAAGCAAATAGAAATAACTATATATTTTTTTTAAAAAATTCCTGAATTTTGCGCCATCTGGCTTTCTCTATGGTTCCCTACTGCCGTCTAACTCCACCTGCCACCTGAAAGAAAAAAATAATAAATTTAAAGGAAGCAAGGAGCCACAAACCGTAGAGGCTTAAAAAGGTGTGGCCTCGCACAAATCAGTGTTTTCTTGGCTATTGCTGGAGGTAGTCGAGCACCGTGTTGGCTTGTCAGTGAATCAGTCCTGAGAATTTGTCTGAAGATAAGAGCATCTCATGGCCCGTACGGGGATCGAACCCGTGACCTTGGAGTTATTAGCACCACGCTCTAACCATCTGAGCTAACCGGCCTAAGGGACACATTAAGACTTTTGCCTGGCTCCGTACCGTGAGCTAGGACGGGGCTAAGCGAAGAAGACCTTCATCGACGTCGAACTCCACCTCCCGCCATATACCGCCATATACCGCCAACCTACCGCCATATAGCTCAAACCTACCGCCGGCTAACTCCACCTGCCACCTGAAAGAAAAAATAAATGTAACAGTAACAATGAGCCACGCGCTCGTCCTCCTAAAATCCTTGGAAACCAACCAAGCCTGTAAAATCAAAGCGCTATTCATTGTATGGGGGCGAGGGAATCTCCTCAACCACCACCATCTGGATGATGGACTAAAACCCACAGCAGGAAAAAAAGAGCAAGTAATCATATAAGAATGATAAGAAATCCAGAAAACTTTCAGAATATCACTTGTCACCTTACAGGAAAATAAAGCCATGAATATGAGAACCTGTATTAAACTAAATCGATCAACCAATTTTTTTAAATTATTATTTCATTCATTTCTTTAACATTTTTGATTAAACACTGACCTTTACTTTCATTGAATAGACTTATTATTTATTGTAGGCTGAATGTTTAAATGTTAGCAATTACCGCAGACGTTAGCAAAAAGTGGGTGTTTCCTGCAAAGTCATTTCTCACAAAATCAGGTGATAATGTTCGCCCAGCAATGCAACTATCTCTTTATCTATAGAGACAAAAGAAAGATATTACAGAATGATCACTCTGAATGGCCGCCCATCCATGTAAATATCTCTATTTGTAAAGACAAAAGAATGAGGTTTAATCACCGTCTTAATGTGTAGTGACTGGGTTTATTTGTGAAGATACTGATGAATGAAAACATGGTGCAACCCAAAAGAAAACCTGTCAGCTTGAGCTTTATTTTATATAGCTTTGTTCTTTCAACTTTATGTACAAGAGCAAATAGAAATAACTATATTTTGTAAAAAAAAATTCCTGAATTTTGCGCCATCTGGCTTTGTCCATGGTTCCCTACTGCCGTCTAACTCCACCTGCCACCTGAAAGAAAAAAATAATAAATTTAAAGGAAGCAAGGAGCCACAAACCGTAGAGGCTAAGCGAAGAAGACCTTAATCGACGTCGAACTCTACCTGCCGCCATATACTGCCATATACCGCCAACCTACCGCCATATAGCTCAAACCTACCACCTGAAAGAAAAAATAAATGTAACAGTAACAATGAGCCACGAGCTCGTCCTCGTAAAATCCTTTGAAACCAACCAAGCCTGTAAAATCAAAGCGCTATTCATTGTATGGGGGCGAGGGAATCTCCTCAACCACCACCATCTGGATGATGGACTAAAACCCACAGTAGGAAAAAAAGAGCAAGTAATCATATAAGAATGATAAGAAATCCAGAAAACTTTGAGATTATCACTTGTCACCTTACAGGAAAATAAAGCCATGAATATGAGAACCTGTATTAAACTAAATCGATTAACCAATTTTTTAAAATTATTATTTCATTCATTTCTTTAACATTTTTGATTAAACACTGACCTTTACTTTCATTGAATAGACTTATTATTTATTGTAGACTGGATGATTAAATGTTAGCAATTACAGCAGACGTTTGCAAAAAGTGGGCGTTTCCTGCAAATGTCATTTCTCACAAAATCAGGTGATAATGTTCGCCCAGCAATGCAACTATCTCTTTATCTATAGAGACAAAAGAAAGATATTACAGAATGATCACTCTGAATGGCCGCCCATCCATGTAAATATCTCTATTTGTAAAGACAAAAGAATGAGGTTTAATCACCGTCTTAATGTGTAGTGACTGGGTTTATTTGTGAAGATACTGATGAATGAAAACATGGTGCAACCCAAAAGAAAACCTGTCAGCTTGAGCTTTATTTTATATAGCTTTGTTCTTTCAACTTTATGTACAAAAGCAAATAGAAATAACTATATTTTTTTAAAATAAATTCCTGAATTTTGCGCCATCTGGCTTTCTCTATGGTTCCCTACTGCCATCTAACTCCACCTGCCACCTGAAAGAAAAAAATAATAAATTTAAAGGAAGCAAGGAGCCACAAACCGTAGAGGCTAAGCGAAGAAGACCTTCATCGACGTCGAACTCTACCTGCCGCCATATACCGCCATATACCGCCAACCCACCGCCATATAGCTCAAACCTACCACCTGAAAGAAAAAATAAATGTAACAGTAACAATGAGCCACGAGCTCGTCCTCGTGAAATCCTTTGAAACCAACCAAGCCTGTAAAATCAAAGCGCTATTCATTGTATGGGGGCGAGGGAATCTCCTCAACCACCACCATCTGGATGATGGACTAAAACCCACAGTAGGAAAAAAAGAGCAAGTAATCATATAAGAATGATAAGAAATCCAGAAAACTTTGAGATTATCACTTGTCACCTTACAGGAAAATAAAGCCATGAATATGAGAACCTGTATTAAACTAAATTGATTAACCAATTTTTTAAAATTATTATTTCATTCATTTCTTTAACATTTTTGATTAAACACTGACCTTTACTTTCATTGAATAGACTTATTATTTATTGTAGACTGGATGATTAAATGTTAGCAATTACAGCAGACGTTTGCAAAAAGTGGGCGTTTCCTGCAAATGTCATTTCTCACAAAATCAGGTGATAATGTTCGCCCAGCAATGCAACTATCTCTTTATCTATAGAGACAAAAGAAAGATATTACAGAATGATCACTCTGAATGGCCGCCCATCCATGTAAATATCTCTATTTGTAAAGACAAAAGAATGAGGTTTAATCACCGTCTTAATGTGTAGTGACTGGGTTTATTTGTGAAGATACTGATGAATGAAAACATGGTGCAACCCAAAAGAAAACCTGTCAGCTTGAGCTTTATTTTATATAGCTTTGTTACTTTCAACTTTATGTACAAAAGCAAATAGAAATAACTATATTTTTTTAAAATAAATTCCTGAATTTTGCGCCATCTGGCTTTCTCTATGGTTCCCTACTGCCATCTAACTCCACCTGCCACCTGAAAGAAAAAAATAATAAATTTAAAGGAAGCAAGGAGCCACAAACCGTAGAGGCTAAGCGAAGAAGACCTTCATCGACGTCGAACTCTACCTGCCGCCATATACCTGCCATATACCGCCAACCCTACCGCCATATAGCTCAAACCTACCACCTGAAAGAAAAAATAAATGTAACAGTAACAATGAGCCACGAGCTCGTCCTCGTGAAATCCTTTGAAACCAACCAAGCCTGTAAAATCAAAGCGCTATTCATTGTATGGGGGCGAGGGAATCTCCTCAACCACCACCATCTGGATGATGGACTAAAACCCACAGTAGGAAAAAAAGAGCAAGTAATCATATAAGAATGATAAGAAATCCAGAAAACTTTGAGATTATCACTTGTCACCTTACAGGAAAATAAAGCCATGAATATGAGAACCTGTATTAAACTAAATCGATCAACCAATTTTTTAAAATTATTATTTCATTCATTTCTTTAACATTTTTGATTAAACACTGACCTTTACTTTCATTGAATAGACTTATTATTTATTGTAGACTGGATGATTAAATGTTAGCAATTACAGCAGACGTTTGCAAAAAGTGGGCGTTTCCTGCAAATGTCATTTCTCACAAAATCAGGTGATAATGTTCGCCCAGCAATGCAACTATCTCTTTATCTATAGAGACAAAAGAAAGATATTACAGAATGATCACTCTGAATGGCCGCCCATCCATGTAAATATCTCTATTTGTAAAGACAAAAGAATGAGGTTTAATCACCGTCTTAATGTGTAGTGACTGGGTTTATTTGTGAAGATACTGATGAATGAAAACATGGTGCAACCCAAAAGAAAACCTGTCAGCTTGAGCTTTATTTTATATAGCTTTGTTCTTTCAACTTTATGTACAAAAGCAAATAGAAATAACTATATTTTTTTAAAATAAATTCCTGAATTTTGCGCCATCTGGCTTTCTCTATGGTTCCCTACTGCCATCTAACTCCACCTGCCACCTGAAAGAAAAAAATAATAAATTTAAAGGAAGCAAGGAGCCACAAACCGTAGAGGCTAAGCGAAGAAGACCTTCATCGACGTCGAACTCTACCTGCCGCCATATACCGCCATATACCGCCAACCCACCGCCATATAGCTCAAACCTACCACCTGAAAGAAAAAATAAATGTAACAGTAACAATGAGCCACGAGCTCGTCCTCGTGAAATCCTTTGAAACCAACCAAGCCTGTAAAATCAAAGCGCTATTCATTGTATGGGGGCGAGGGAATCTCCTCAACCACCACCATCTGGATGATGGACTAAAACCCACAGTAGGAAAAAAAGAGCAAGTAATCATATAAGAATGATAAGAAATCCAGAAAACTTTGAGATTATCACTTGTCACCTTACAGGAAAATAAAGCCATGAATATGAGAACCTGTATTAAACTAAATCGATCAACAAATTTTTAAAAATTATTATTTCATTCATTTCTTTAACTTTTTTGATTAAACACTGACCTTTACTTTCATTGAATAGACTTATTATTTATTGTAGGCTGAATGTTTAAATGTTAGCAATTACCGCAGACGTTAGCAAAAAGTGGGTGTTTCCTGCAAAGTCATTTCTCACAAAATCAGGTGATAATGTTCGCCCAGCAATGCAACTATCTCTTTATCTATAGAGACAAAAGAAAGATATTACAGAATGATCACTCTGAATGGCCGCCCATCCATGTAAATATCTCTATTTGTAAAGACAAAAGAATGAGGTTTAATCACCGTCTTAATGTGTAGTGACTGGGTTTATTTGTGAAGATACTGATGAATGAAAACATGGTGCAGCCCAAAAGAAAACCTGTCAGCTTGAGCTTTATTTTATATAGCTTTGTTCTTTCAACTTTATGTACAAGAGCAAATAGAAATAACTATATTTTGTAAAAAAAATTTCCTGAATTTTGCGCCATCTGGCTTTGTCCATGGTTCCCTACTGCCGTCTAACTCCACCTGCCACCTGAAAGAAAAAAATAATAAATTTAAAGGAAGCAAGGAGCCACAAACCGTAGAGGCTAAGCGAAGAAGACCTTAATCGACGTCGAACTCTACCTGCCGCCATATACCGCCATATACCGCCAACCCACCGCCATATAGCTCAAACCTACCACCTGAAAGAAAAAATAAATGTAACAGTAACAATGAGCCACGAGCTCGTCCTCGTGAAATCCTTTGAAACCAACCAAGCCTGTAAAATCAAAGCGCTATTCATTGTATGGGGGCGAGGGAATCTCCTCAACCACCACCATCTGGATGATGGACTAAAACCCACAGTAGGAAAAAAAGAGCAAGTAATCATATAAGAATGATAAGAAATCCAGAAAACTTTGAGATTATCACTTGTCACCTTACAGGAAAATAAAGCCATGAATATGAGAACCTGTATTAAACTAAATTGATTAACCAATTTTTTAAAATTATTATTTCATTCATTTCTTTAACATTTTTGATTAAACACTGACCTTTACTTTCATTGAATAGACTTATTATTTATTGTAGACTGGATGTTTAAATGTTAGCAATTAAAGCAGACGTTTGCAAAAAGTGGGCGTTTCCTGCAAATGTCATTTCTCACAAAATCAGGTGATAATGTTCGCCCAGCAATGCAACTATCTCTTTATCTATAGAGACAAAAGAAAGATATTACAGAATGATCACTCTGAATGGCCGCCCATCCATGTAAATATCTCTATTTGTAAAGACAAATGAATGAGGTTTAATCACCGTCTTAATGTGTAGTGACAGGGTTTATTTGTGAAGATACTGATGAATGAAAACATGGTTCAACCCAAAAGAAAACCTGTCAGCTTGAGCTTTATTTTATATAGCTTTGTTCTTTCAACTTTATGTACAAAAGCAAATAGAAATAACTATATATTTTTTAAAAAATTCCTGAATTTTGCGCCATCTGGCTTTCTCTATGGTTCCCTACTGCCGTCTAACTCCACCTGCCACCTGAAAGAAAAAAATAATAAATTTAAAGGAAGCAAGGAGCCACAAACCGTAGAGGCTTAAAAAGGCGTGGCCTCGCACAAATCAGTGTTTTCTTGGCTATTGCTGGAGGTGGTCCAGCATGGTGTTGGCTTGTCAGTGAATCAGTCTTGAGAATTTGTCCGAAGATCAAAGCATCTCATGGCCCGTACGGGGATCAAACCCGTGACCTTGGCGTTATTAGCACCACGCTCTAACCATCGGAGCTAACCGGCCTAAGGGTCACCTTAAGACTTTTGCCTGGCTCCGTACCGCGAGCTAGGACGGGGCTAAGCGAAGAAGACCTTCATGACGTCGAACTCCACCTCCCGCCATATACCGCCAACCTACCGCCATATAGCTCAAACCTACCGCCAGCTAACTCCACCTGCCACCTGAAAGAAAAAATAAATGTAACAGTAACAATGAGCCACGAGCTCGTCCTCGTAAAATCCTTGGAAACCAACCAAGCCTGTAAAATCAAAGCGCTATTCATTGTATGGGGGCGAGGGAATCTCCTCAACCACCACCATCTGGATGATGGACTAAAACCCACAGTAGGAAAAAAAAGAGCAAGTAATCATATAAGAATGATAAGAAATCCAGAAAACTTTGAGATTATCACTTGTCACCTTACAGGAAAATAAAGCCATGAATATGAGAACCTGTATTAAACTAAATCGATCAACCAATTTTTAAAAATTATTATTTCATTCATTTCTTTAACTTTTTTGATTAAACACTGACCTTTACTTTCATTGAATAGACTTATTATTTATTGTAGGCTGAATGCTTAAATGTTAGCAATTACCGCAGACGTTAGCAAAAAGTGGGCGTTTCCTGCAAAGTCATTTCTCACAAAATCAGGTGATAATGTTCGCCCAGCAATGCAACTATCTCTTTATCTATAGAGACAAAAGAAAGATATTACAGAATGATCACTCTGAATGGCCGCCCATCCATGTAAATATCTCTATTTGTAAAGACAAAAGAATGAGGTTTAATCACCGTCTTAATGTGTAGTGACTGGGTTTATTTGTGAAGATACTGATGAATGAAAACATGGTTCAACCCAAAAGAAAACCTGTCAGCTTGAGCTTTATTTTATATAGCTTTGTTCTTTCAACTTTATGTACAAGAGCAAATAGAAATAACTATATTTTGTAAAAAAAAAATTCCTGAATTTTGCGCCATCTGGCTTTCTCTATGGTTCCCTACTGCCGTCTAACTCCACCTGCCACCTGAAAGAAAAAAATAATAAATTTAAAGGAAGCAAGGAGCCACAAACCGTAGAGGCTAAGAGAAGAAGACCTTCATCGACGTCGAACTCTACCTGCCGCCATATACCGCCATATACCGCCAACCTACCGCCATATAGCTCAAACCTACCACCTGAAAGGAAAAATAAATGTAACAGTAACAATGAGCCACGAGCTCGTCCTCGTAAAATCCTTGGAAACCAACCAAGCCTGTAAAATGAAAGCGCTATTCATTGTATGGGGGCGAGGGAATCTCCTCAACCACCACCATCTGGATGATGGACTAAAACCCACAGTAGGAAAAAAAAGAGCAAGTAATCATATAAGAATGATAAGAAATCCAGAAAACTTTGAGATTATCACTTGTCACCTTACAGGAAAATAAAGCCATGAATATGAGAACCTGTATTAAACTAAATCGATCAACCAATTTTTAAAAATTATTATTTCATTCATTTCTTTAACTTTTTTGATTAAACACTGACCTTTACTTTCATTGAATAGACTTATTATTTATTGTAGGCTGAATGTTTAAATGTTAGCAATTACCGCAGACGTTAGCAAAAAGTGGGTGTTTCCTGCAAAGTCATTTCTCACAAAATCAGGTGATAATGTTCGCCCAGCAATGCAACTATCTCTTTATCTATAGAGACAAAAGAAAGATATTACAGAATGATCACTCTGAATGGCCGCCCATCCATGTAAATATCTCTATTTGTAAAGACAAAAGAATGAGGTTTAATCACCGTCTTAATGTGTAGTGACTGGGTTTATTTGTGAAGATACTGATGAATGAAAACATGGTTCAACCCAAAAGAAAACCTGTCAGCTTGAGCTTTATTTTATATAGCTTTGTTCTTTCAACTTTATGTACAAAAGCAAATAGAAATAACTGTATATTTTTTTTTAAAATTCCTGAATTTTGCGCCATCTGGCTTTCTCTATGGTTCCCTACGGCCGTCTAACTCCACCTGCCACCTGAAAGAAAAAAATAATAAATTTAAAGGAAGCAAGGAGCCACAAACCGTAGAGGCTTAAAAAGCTGTGGCCTCGCACAAATCAGTGTTTTCTTGGCTATTGCTGGAGGTAGTCGAGCACCGTGTTGGCTTGTCAGTGAATCAGTCCTGAGAATTTGTCTGAAGATCGAAGCATCTCATGGCCCGTACGGGGATCGAACCCGTGACCTTGGCGTTATTAGCACCACGCTCTAACCATCTGAGCTAACCGGCCTAAGGGTCCCCTTAAGACTGGCTCCGTACCGTGAGCTAGGACGGGGCTAAGCGAAGAAGACCTTCATCGACGTCGAACTCCACCTCCCGCCATATACCGCCATATACCGCCAACCTACCGCCATATAGCTCAAACCTACCGCCGGCTAACTCCACCTGCCACCTGAAAGAAAAAATAAATGTAACAGTAACAATGAGCCACGCGCTCGTCCTCGTGAAATCCTTTGAAACAAACCAAGCCTGTAAAATCAAAGCGCTATTCATTGTATGGGGGCGAGGGAATCTCCTCAACCACCACCATCTGGATGATGGACTAAAACCCACAGTAGGAAAAAAAGAGCAAGTAATCATATAAGAATGATAAGAAATCCAGAAAACTTTGAGATTATCACTTGTCACCTTACAGGAAAATAAAGCCATGAATATGAGAACCTGTATTAAACTAAATTGATCAACCAATTTTTTAAAATTATTATTTCATTCATTTCTTTAACATTTTTGATTAAACACTGACCTTTACTTTCATTGAATAGACTTATTATTTATTGTAGACTGGATGTTTAAATGTTAGCAATTACAGCAGACGTTTGCAAAAAGTGGGCGTTTCCTGCAAATGTCATTTCTCACAAAATCAGGTGATAATGTTCGCCCAGCAATGCAACTATCTCTTTATCTATAGAGATAAAAGAAAGATATTACAGAATGATCACTCTGAATGGCCGCCCATCCATGTAAATATCTCTATTTGTAAAGACAAAAGAATGAGGTTTAATCACCGTCTTAATGTGTAGTGACTGGGCTTATTTGTGAAGATACTGATGAATGAAAACATGGTGCAACCCAAAAGAAAACCTGTCAGCTTGAGCTTTATTTTATATAGCTTTGTTCTTTCAACTTTATGTACAAAAGCAAATAGAAATAACTATATTTTGTAAAAAAAAATTCCTGAATTTTGCGCCATCTGGCTTTCTCTATGGTTCCCTAATGCCGTCAAACTCCACCTGCCACCTGAAAGAAAAAAATAATAAATTTAAAGGAAGCAAGGAGCCACAAACCGTAGAGGCTAAGAGAAGAAGACCTTCATCGACGTCGAACTCTACCTGCCGCCATATACCGCCATATACCGCCAACCTACCGCCATATAGCTCAAACCTACCACCTGAAAGGAAAAATAAATGTAACAGTAACAATGAGCCACGAGCTCGTCCTCGTAAAATCCTTGGAAACCAACCAAGCCTGTAAAATCAAAGCGCTATTCATTGTATGGGGGCGAGGGAATCTCCTCAACCATCACCATCTGGATGATGGACTAAAACCCACAGTAGGAAAAAAAAGAGCAAGTAATCATATAAGAATGATAAGAAATCCAGAAAACTTTGAGATTATCACTTGTCACCTTACAGGAAAATAAAGCCATGAATATGAGAACCTGTATTAAACTAAATCGATCAACCAATTTTTAAAAATTATTATTTCATTCATTTCTTTAACATTTTTGATTAAACACTGACCTTTACTTTCATTGAATAGACTTATTATTTATTGTAGACTGGATGATTAAATGTTAGCAATTACAGCAGACGTTTGCAAAAAGTGGGCGTTTCCTGCAAATGTCATTTCTCACAAAATCAGGTGATAATGTTCGCCCAGCAATGCAACTATCTCTTTATCTATAGAGACAAAAGAAAGATATTACAGAATGATCACTCTGAATGGCCGCCCATCCATGTAAATATCTCTATTTGTAAAGACAAAAGAATGAGGTTTAATCACCGTCTTAATGTGTAGTGACTGGGTTTATTTGTGAAGATACTGATGAATGAAAACATGGTGCAACCCAAAAGAAAACCTGTCAGCTTGAGCTTTATTTTATATAGCTTTGTTCTTTCAACTTTATGTACAAAAGCAAATAGAAATAACTATATTTTTTTAAAATAAATTCCTGAATTTTGCGCCATCTGGCTTTCTCTATGGTTCCCTACTGCCATCTAACTCCACCTGCCACCTGAAAGAAAAAAATAATAAATTTAAAGGAAGCAAGGAGCCACAAACCGTAGAGGCTAAGCGAAGAAGACCTTCATCGACGTCGAACTCTACCTGCCGCCATATACCGCCATATACCGCCAACCCACCGCCATATAGCTCAAACCTACCACCTGAAAGAAAAAATAAATGTAACAGTAACAATGAGCCACGAGCTCGTCCTCGTGAAATCCTTTGAAACCAACCAAGCCTGTAAAATCAAAGCGCTATTCATTGTATGGGGGCGAGGGAATCTCCTCAACCACCACCATCTGGATGATGGACTAAAACCCACAGTAGGAAAAAAAGAGCAAGTAATCATATAAGAATGATAAGAAATCCAGAAAACTTTGAGATTATCACTTGTCACCTTACAGGAAAATAAAGCCATGAATATGAGAACCTGTATTAAACTAAATCGATCAACAAATTTTTAAAAATTATTATTTCATTCATTTCTTTAACTTTTTTGATTAAACACTGACCTTTACTTTCATTGAATAGACTTATTATTTATTGTAGGCTGAATGTTTAAATGTTAGCAATTACCGCAGACGTTAGCAAAAAGTGGGTGTTTCCTGCAAAGTCATTTCTCACAAAATCAGGTGATAATGTTCGCCCAGCAATGCAACTATCTCTTTATCTATAGAGACAAAAGAAAGATATTACAGAATGATCACTCTGAATGGCCGCCCATCCATGTAAATATCTCTATTTGTAAAGACAAAAGAATGAGGTTTAATCACCGTCTTAATGTGTAGTGACTGGGTTTATTTGTGAAGATACTGATGAATGAAAACATGGTGCAGCCCAAAAGAAAACCTGTCAGCTTGAGCTTTATTTTATATAGCTTTGTTCTTTCAACTTTATGTACAAGAGCAAATAGAAATAACTATATTTTGTAAAAAAAATTTCCTGAATTTTGCGCCATCTGGCTTTGTCCATGGTTCCCTACTGCCGTCTAACTCCACCTGCCACCTGAAAGAAAAAAATAATAAATTTAAAGGAAGCAAGGAGCCACAAACCGTAGAGGCTAAGCGAAGAAGACCTTAATCGACGTCGAACTCTACCTGCCGCCATATACCGCCATATACCGCCAACCCACCGCCATATAGCTCAAACCTACCACCTGAAAGAAAAAATAAATGTAACAGTAACAATGAGCCACGAGCTCGTCCTCGTGAAATCCTTTGAAACCAACCAAGCCTGTAAAATCAAAGCGCTATTCATTGTATGGGGGCGAGGGAATCTCCTCAACCACCACCATCTGGATGATGGACTAAAACCCACAGTAGGAAAAAAAGAGCAAGTAATCATATAAGAATGATAAGAAATCCAGAAAACTTTGAGATTATCACTTGTCACCTTACAGGAAAATAAAGCCATGAATATGAGAACCTGTATTAAACTAAATTGATTAACCAATTTTTTAAAATTATTATTTCATTCATTTCTTTAACATTTTTGATTAAACACTGACCTTTACTTTCATTGAATAGACTTATTATTTATTGTAGACTGGATGTTTAAATGTTAGCAATTAAAGCAGACGTTTGCAAAAAGTGGGCGTTTCCTGCAAATGTCATTTCTCACAAAATCAGGTGATAATGTTCGCCCAGCAATGCAACTATCTCTTTATCTATAGAGACAAAAGAAAGATATTACAGAATGATCACTCTGAATGGCCGCCCATCCATGTAAATATCTCTATTTGTAAAGACAAATGAATGAGGTTTAATCACCGTCTTAATGTGTAGTGACAGGGTTTATTTGTGAAGATACTGATGAATGAAAACATGGTTCAACCCAAAAGAAAACCTGTCAGCTTGAGCTTTATTTTATATAGCTTTGTTCTTTCAACTTTATGTACAAAAGCAAATAGAAATAACTATATATTTTTAAAAAAATTCCTGAATTTTGCGCCATCTGGCTTTCTCTATGGTTCCCTACTGCCGTCTAACTCCACCTGCCACCTGAAAGAAAAAAATAATAAATTTAAAGGAAGCAAGGAGCCACAAACCGTAGAGGCTTAAAAAGGCGTGGCCTCGCACAAATCAGTGTTTTCTTGGCTATTGCTGGAGGTGGTCCAGCATGGTGTTGGCTTGTCAGTGAATCAGTCTTGAGAATTTGTCCGAAGATCAAAGCATCTCATGGCCCGTACGGGGATCAAACCCGTGACCTTGGCGTTATTAGCACCACGCTCTAACCATCGGAGCTAACCGGCCTAAGGGTCACCTTAAGACTTTTGCCTGGCTCCGTACCGCGAGCTAGGACGGGGCTAAGCGAAGAAGACCTTCATGACGTCGAACTCCACCTCCCGCCATATACCGCCAACCTACCGCCATATAGCTCAAACCTACCGCCAGCTAACTCCACCTGCCACCTGAAAGAAAAAATAAATGTAACAGTAACAATGAGCCACGAGCTCGTCCTCGTAAAATCCTTGGAAACCAACCAAGCCTGTAAAATCAAAGCGCTATTCATTGTATGGGGGCGAGGGAATCTCCTCAACCACCACCATCTGGATGATGGACTAAAACCCACAGTAGGAAAAAAAAGAGCAAGTAATCATATAAGAATGATAAGAAATCCAGAAAACTTTGAGATTATCACTTGTCACCTTACAGGAAAATAAAGCCATGAATATGAGAACCTGTATTAAACTAAATCGATCAACCAATTTTTAAAAATTATTATTTCATTCATTTCTTTAACTTTTTTGATTAAACACTGACCTTTACTTTCATTGAATAGACTTATTATTTATTGTAGGCTGAATGCTTAAATGTTAGCAATTACCGCAGACGTTAGCAAAAAGTGGGCGTTTCCTGCAAAGTCATTTCTCACAAAATCAGGTGATAATGTTCGCCCAGCAATGCAACTATCTCTTTATCTATAGAGACAAAAGAAAGATATTACAGAATGATCACTCTGAATGGCCGCCCATCCATGTAAATATCTCTATTTGTAAAGACAAAAGAATGAGGTTTAATCACCGTCTTAATGTGTAGTGACTGGGTTTATTTGTGAAGATACTGATGAATGAAAACATGGTTCAACCCAAAAGAAAACCTGTCAGCTTGAGCTTTATTTTATATAGCTTTGTTCTTTCAACTTTATGTACAAGAGCAAATAGAAATAACTATATTTTGTAAAAAAAAAATTCCTGAATTTTGCGCCATCTGGCTTTCTCTATGGTTCCCTACTGCCGTCTAACTCCACCTGCCACCTGAAAGAAAAAAATAATAAATTTAAAGGAAGCAAGGAGCCACAAACCGTAGAGGCTAAGAGAAGAAGACCTTCATCGACGTCGAACTCTACCTGCCGCCATATACCGCCATATACCGCCAACCTACCGCCATATAGCTCAAACCTACCACCTGAAAGGAAAAATAAATGTAACAGTAACAATGAGCCACGAGCTCGTCCTCGTAAAATCCTTGGAAACCAACCAAGCCTGTAAAATGAAAGCGCTATTCATTGTATGGGGGCGAGGGAATCTCCTCAACCACCACCATCTGGATGATGGACTAAAACCCACAGTAGGAAAAAAAAGAGCAAGTAATCATATAAGAATGATAAGAAATCCAGAAAACTTTGAGATTATCACTTGTCACCTTACAGGAAAATAAAGCCATGAATATGAGAACCTGTATTAAACTAAATCGATCAACCAATTTTTAAAAATTATTATTTCATTCATTTCTTTAACTTTTTTGATTAAACACTGACCTTTACTTTCATTGAATAGACTTATTATTTATTGTAGGCTGAATGTTTAAATGTTAGCAATTACCGCAGACGTTAGCAAAAAGTGGGTGTTTCCTGCAAAGTCATTTCTCACAAAATCAGGTGATAATGTTCGCCCAGCAATGCAACTATCTCTTTATCTATAGAGACAAAAGAAAGATATTACAGAATGATCACTCTGAATGGCCGCCCATCCATGTAAATATCTCTATTTGTAAAGACAAAAGAATGAGGTTTAATCACCGTCTTAATGTGTAGTGACTGGGTTTATTTGTGAAGATACTGATGAATGAAAACATGGTTCAACCCAAAAGAAAACCTGTCAGCTTGAGCTTTATTTTATATAGCTTTGTTCTTTCAACTTTATGTACAAAAGCAAATAGAAATAACTGTATATTTTTTTTTAAAATTCCTGAATTTTGCGCCATCTGGCTTTCTCTATGGTTCCCTACGGCCGTCTAACTCCACCTGCCACCTGAAAGAAAAAAATAATAAATTTAAAGGAAGCAAGGAGCCACAAACCGTAGAGGCTTAAAAAGCTGTGGCCTCGCACAAATCAGTGTTTTCTTGGCTATTGCTGGAGGTAGTCGAGCACCGTGTTGGCTTGTCAGTGAATCAGTCCTGAGAATTTGTCTGAAGATCGAAGCATCTCATGGCCCGTACGGGGATCGAACCCGTGACCTTGGCGTTATTAGCACCACGCTCTAACCATCTGAGCTAACCGGCCTAAGGGTCCCTTTAAGACTGGCTCCGTACCGTGAGCTAGGACGGGGCTAAGCGAAGAAGACCTTCATCGACGTCGAACTCCACCTCCCGCCATATACCGCCATATACCGCCAACCTACCGCCATATAGCTCAAACCTACCGCCGGCTAACTCCACCTGCCACCTGAAAGAAAAAATAAATGTAACAGTAACAATGAGCCACGCGCTCGTCCTCGTGAAATCCTTTGAAACAAACCAAGCCTGTAAAATCAAAGCGCTATTCATTGTATGGGGGCGAGGGAATCTCCTCAACCACCACCATCTGGATGATGGACTAAAACCCACAGTAGGAAAAAAAGAGCAAGTAATCATATAAGAATGATAAGAAATCCAGAAAACTTTGAGATTATCACTTGTCACCTTACAGGAAAATAAAGCCATGAATATGAGAACCTGTATTAAACTAAATTGATCAACCAATTTTTTAAAATTATTATTTCATTCATTTCTTTAACATTTTTGATTAAACACTGACCTTTACTTTCATTGAATAGACTTATTATTTATTGTAGACTGGATGTTTAAATGTTAGCAATTACAGCAGACGTTTGCAAAAAGTGGGCGTTTCCTGCAAATGTCATTTCTCACAAAATCAGGTGATAATGTTCGCCCAGCAATGCAACTATCTCTTTATCTATAGAGATAAAAGAAAGATATTACAGAATGATCACTCTGAATGGCCGCCCATCCATGTAAATATCTCTATTTGTAAAGACAAAAGAATGAGGTTTAATCACCGTCTTAATGTGTAGTGACTGGGCTTATTTGTGAAGATACTGATGAATGAAAACATGGTGCAACCCAAAAGAAAACCTGTCAGCTTGAGCTTTATTTTATATAGCTTTGTTCTTTCAACTTTATGTACAAAAGCAAATAGAAATAACTATATTTTGTAAAAAAAAATTCCTGAATTTTGCGCCATCTGGCTTTCTCTATGGTTCCCTAATGCCGTCAAACTCCACCTGCCACCTGAAAGAAAAAAATAATAAATTTAAAGGAAGCAAGGAGCCACAAACCGTAGAGGCTAAGAGAAGAAGACCTTCATCGACGTCGAACTCTACCTGCCGCCATATACCGCCATATACCGCCAACCTACCGCCATATAGCTCAAACCTACCACCTGAAAGGAAAAATAAATGTAACAGTAACAATGAGCCACGAGCTCGTCCTCGTAAAATCCTTGGAAACCAACCAAGCCTGTAAAATGAAAGCGCTATTCATTGTATGGGGGCGAGGGAATCTCCTCAACCATCACCATCTGGATGATGGACTAAAACCCACAGTAGGAAAAAAAAGAGCAAGTAATCATATAAGAATGATAAGAAATCCAGAAAACTTTGAGATTATCACTTGTCACCTTACAGGAAAATAAAGCCATGAATATGAGAACCTGTATTAAACTAAATCGATCAACCAATTTTTAAAAATTATTATTTCATTCATTTCTTTAACATTTTTGATTAAACACTGACCTTTACTTTCATTGAATAGACTTATTATTTATTGTAGACTGGATGATTAAATGTTAGCAATTACAGCAGACGTTTGCAAAAAGTGGGCGTTTCCTGCAAATGTCATTTCTCACAAAATCAGGTGATAATGTTCGCCCAGCAATGCAACTATCTCTTTATCTATAGAGACAAAAGAAAGATATTACAGAATGATCACTCTGAATGGCCGCCCATCCATGTAAATATCTCTATTTGTAAAGACAAAAGAATGAGGTTTAATCACCGTCTTAATGTGTAGTGACTGGGTTTATTTGTGAAGATACTGATGAATGAAAACATGGTGCAACCCAAAAGAAAACCTGTCAGCTTGAGCTTTATTTTATATAGCTTTGTTCTTTCAACTTTATGTACAAAAGCAAATAGAAATAACTATATTTTTTTAAAATAAATTCCTGAATTTTGCGCCATCTGGCTTTCTCTATGGTTCCCTACTGCCATCTAACTCCACCTGCCACCTGAAAGAAAAAAATAATAAATTTAAAGGAAGCAAGGAGCCACAAACCGTAGAGGCTAAGCGAAGAAGACCTTCATCGACGTCGAACTCTACCTGCCGCCATATACCGCCATATACCGCCAACCCACCGCCATATAGCTCAAACCTACCACCTGAAAGAAAAAATAAATGTAACAGTAACAATGAGCCACGAGCTCGTCCTCGTGAAATCCTTTGAAACCAACCAAGCCTGTAAAATCAAAGCGCTATTCATTGTATGGGGGCGAGGGAATCTCCTCAACCACCACCATCTGGATGATGGACTAAAACCCACAGTAGGAAAAAAAGAGCAAGTAATCATATAAGAATGATAAGAAATCCAGAAAACTTTGAGATTATCACTTGTCACCTTACAGGAAAATAAAGCCATGAATATGAGAACCTGTATTAAACTAAATCGATCAACCAATTTTTAAAAATTATTATTTCATTCATTTCTTTAACATTTTTGATTAAACACTGACCTTTACTTTCATTGAATAGACTTATTATTTATTGGTGGCTGAATGTTTAAATGTTAGCAATTACCGCAGACGTTAGCAAAAAGTGGGCGTTTCCTGCAAAGTCATTTCTCACAAAATCAGGTGATAATGTTCGCCCAGCAATGCAACTATCTCTTTATCTATAGAGACAAAAGAAAGATATTACAGAATGATCACTCTGAATGGCCGCCCATCCATGTAAATATCTCTATTTGTAAAGACAAAAGAATGAGGTTTAATCACCGTCTTAATGTGTAGTGACTGGGTTTATTTGTGAAGATACTGATGAATGAAAACATGGTGCAACCCAAAAGAAAACCTGTCAGCTTGAGCTTTATTTTATATAGCTTTGTACTTTCAACTTTATGTACAAAAGCAAATAGAAATAACTATATTTTTTTTAAAAAAATTCCTGAATTTTGCGCCATCTGGCTTTCTCTATGGTTCCCTACTGCCGTCTAACTCCACCTGCCACCTGAAAGAAAAAAATAATAAATTTAAAGGAAGCAAGGAGCCACAAACCGTAGAGGCTAAGCGAAGAAGACCTTCATCGACGTCGAACTCTACCTGCCGCCATATACCGCCATATACCGCCAACCCACCGCCATATAGCTCAAACCTACCACCTGAAAGAAAAAATAAATGTAACAGTAACAATGAGCCACGAGCTCGTCCTCGTGAAATCCTTTGAAACCAACCAAGCCTGTAAAATCAAAGCGCTATTCATTGTATGGGGGCGAGGGAATCTCCTCAACCACCACCATCTGGATGATGGACTAAAACCCACAGTAGGAAAAAAAGAGCAAGTAATCATATAAGAATGATAAGAAATCCAGAAAACTTTGAGATTATCACTTGTCACCTTACAGGAAAATAAAGCCATGAATATGAGAACCTGTATTAAACTAAATCGATCAACCAATTTTTAAAAATTATTATTTCATTCATTTCTTTAACATTTTTGATTAAACACTGACCTTTACTTTCATTGAATAGACTTATTATTTATTGTAGGCTGAATGTTTAAATGTTAGCAATTACCGCAGACGTTAGCAAAAAGTGGGCGTTTCCTGCAAAGTCATTTCTCACAAAATCAGGTGATAATGTTCGCCCAGCAATGCAACTATCTCTTTATCTATAGAGACAAAAGAAAGATATTACAGAATGATCACTCTGAATGGCCGCCCATCCATGTAAATATCTCTATTTGTAAAGACAAAAGAATGAGGTTTAATCACCGTCTTAATGTGTAGTGACTGGGTTTATTTGTGAAGATACTGATGAATGAAAACATGGTGCAACCCAAAAGAAAACCTGTCAGCTTGAGCTTTATTTTATATAGCTTTGTACTTTCAACTTTATGTACAAAAGCAAATAGAAATAACTATATTTTGTAAAAAAAAATTCCTGAATTTTGCGCCATCTGGCTTTCTCTATGGTTCCCTACTGCCGTCTAACTCCACCTGCCACCTGAAAGAAAAAAATAATAAATTTAAAGGAAGCAAGGAGCCACAAACCGTAGAGGCTAAGCGAAGAAGACCTTAATCGACGTCGAACTCTACCTGCCGCCATATACTGCCATATACCGCCAACCTACCGCCATATAGCTCAAACCTACCACCTGAAAGAAAAAATAAATGTAACAGTAACAATGAGCCACGAGCTCGTCCTCGTAAAATCCTTTGAAACCAACCAAGCCTGTAAAATCAAAGCGCTATTCATTGTATGGGGGCGAGGGAATCTCCTCAACCACCACCATCTGGATGATGGACTAAAACCCACAGTAGGAAAAAAAGAGCAAGTAATCATATAAGAATGATAAGAAATCCAGAAAACTTTGAGATTATCACTTGTCACCTTACAGGAAAATAAAGCCATGAATATGAGAACCTGTATTAAACTAAATTGATTAACCAATTTTTTAAAATTATTATTTCATTCATTTCTTTAACATTTTTGATTAAACACTGACCTTTACTTTCATTGAATAGACTTATTATTTATTGTAGACTGGATGATTAAATGTTAGCAATTACAGCAGACGTTTGCAAAAAGTGGGCGTTTCCTGCAAATGTCATTTCTCACAAAATCAGGTGATAATGTTCGCCCAGCAATGCAACTATCTCTTTATCTATAGAGACAAAAGAAAGATATTACAGAATGATCACTCTGAATGGCCGCCCATCCATGTAAATATCTCTATTTGTAAAGACAAAAGAATGAGGTTTAATCACCGTCTTAATGTGTAGTGACTGGGTTTATTTGTGAAGATACTGATGAATGAAAACATGGTGCAACCCAAAAGAAAACCTGTCAGCTTGAGCTTTATTTTATATAGCTTTGTTCTTTCAACTTTATGTACAAAAGCAAATAGAAATAACTATATTTTTTTAAAATAAATTCCTGAATTTTGCGCCATCTGGCTTTCTCTATGGTTCCCTACTGCCATCTAACTCCACCTGCCACCTGAAAGAAAAAAATAATAAATTTAAAGGAAGCAAGGAGCCACAAACCGTAGAGGCTAAGCGAAGAAGACCTTCATCGACGTCGAACTCTACCTGCCGCCATATACCGCCATATACCGCCAACCCACCGCCATATAGCTCAAACCTACCACCTGAAAGAAAAAATAAATGTAACAGTAACAATGAGCCACGAGCTCGTCCTCGTGAAATCCTTTGAAACCAACCAAGCCTGTAAAATCAAAGCGCTATTCATTGTATGGGGGCGAGGGAATCTCCTCAACCACCACCATCTGGATGATGGACTAAAACCCACAGTAGGAAAAAAAGAGCAAGTAATCATATAAGAATGATAAGAAATCCAGAAAACTTTGAGATTATCACTTGTCACCTTACAGGAAAATAAAGCCATGAATATGAGAACCTGTATTAAACTAAATCGATCAACAAATTTTTAAAAATTATTATTTCATTCATTTCTTTAACTTTTTTGATTAAACACTGACCTTTACTTTCATTGAATAGACTTATTATTTATTGTAGGCTGAATGTTTAAATGTTAGCAATTACCGCAGACGTTAGCAAAAAGTGGGTGTTTCCTGCAAAGTCATTTCTCACAAAATCAGGTGATAATGTTCGCCCAGCAATGCAACTATCTCTTTATCTATAGAGACAAAAGAAAGATATTACAGAATGATCACTCTGAATGGCCGCCCATCCATGTAAATATCTCTATTTGTAAAGACAAAAGAATGAGGTTTAATCACCGTCTTAATGTGTAGTGACTGGGTTTATTTGTGAAGATACTGATGAATGAAAACATGGTGCAGCCCAAAAGAAAACCTGTCAGCTTGAGCTTTATTTTATATAGCTTTGTTCTTTCAACTTTATGTACAAGAGCAAATAGAAATAACTATATTTTGTAAAAAAAATTTCCTGAATTTTGCGCCATCTGGCTTTGTCCATGGTTCCCTACTGCCGTCTAACTCCACCTGCCACCTGAAAGAAAAAAATAATAAATTTAAAGGAAGCAAGGAGCCACAAACCGTAGAGGCTAAGCGAAGAAGACCTTAATCGACGTCGAACTCTACCTGCCGCCATATACCGCCATATACCGCCAACCCACCGCCATATAGCTCAAACCTACCACCTGAAAGAAAAAATAAATGTAACAGTAACAATGAGCCACGAGCTCGTCCTCGTGAAATCCTTTGAAACCAACCAAGCCTGTAAAATCAAAGCGCTATTCATTGTATGGGGGCGAGGGAATCTCCTCAACCACCACCATCTGGATGATGGACTAAAACCCACAGTAGGAAAAAAAGAGCAAGTAATCATATAAGAATGATAAGAAATCCAGAAAACTTTGAGATTATCACTTGTCACCTTACAGGAAAATAAAGCCATGAATATGAGAACCTGTATTAAACTAAATTGATTAACCAATTTTTAAAAATTATTATTTCATTCATTTCTTTAACATTTTTGATTAAACACTGACCTTTACTTTCATTGAATAGACTTATTATTTATTGTAGACTGGATGTTTAAATGTTAGCAATTAAAGCAGACGTTTGCAAAAAGTGGGCGTTTCCTGCAAATGTCATTTCTCACAAAATCAGGTGATAATGTTCGCCCAGCAATGCAACTATCTCTTTATCTATAGAGACAAAAGAAAGATATTACAGAATGATCACTCTGAATGGCCGCCCATCCATGTAAATATCTCTATTTGTAAAGACAAATGAATGAGGTTTAATCACCGTCTTAATGTGTAGTGACAGGGTTTATTTGTGAAGATACTGATGAATGAAAACATGGTTCAACCCAAAAGAAAACCTGTCAGCTTGAGCTTTATTTTATATAGCTTTGTTCTTTCAACTTTATG
Source organism: Ictalurus punctatus (assembly GCF_001660625.3). Classification (NCBI taxonomy): domain Eukaryota; kingdom Metazoa; phylum Chordata; class Actinopteri; order Siluriformes; family Ictaluridae; genus Ictalurus; species Ictalurus punctatus. Next base: position 13,587,880 of record NC_030417.2, on the reverse strand, counting down.
TACAAAAGCAAATAGAAATAACTATATATTTTTAAAAAAATTCCTGAATTTTGCGCCATCTGGCTTTCTCTATGGTTCCCTACTGCCGTCTAACTCCACCTGCCACCTGAAAGAAAAAAATAATAAATTTAAAGGAAGCAAGGAGCCACAAACCGTAGAGGCTTAAAAAGGCGTGGCCTCGCACAAATCAGTGTTTTCTTGGCTATTGCTGGAGGTGGTCCAGCATGGTGTTGGCTTGTCAGTGAATCAGTCTTGAGAATTTGTCCGAAGATCAAAGCATCTCATGGCCCGTACGGGGATCAAACCCGTGACCTTGGCGTTATTAGCACCACGCTCTAACCATCGGAGCTAACCGGCCTAAGGGTCACCTTAAGACTTTTGCCTGGCTCCGTACCGCGAGCTAGGACGGGGCTAAGCGAAGAAGACCTTCATGACGTCGAACTCCACCTCCCGCCATATACCGCCAACCTACCGCCATATAGCTCAAACCTACCGCCAGCTAACTCCACCTGCCACCTGAAAGAAAAAATAAATGTAACAGTAACAATGAGCCACGAGCTCGTCCTCGTAAAATCCTTGGAAACCAACCAAGCCTGTAAAATCAAAGCGCTATTCATTGTATGGGGGCGAGGGAATCTCCTCAACCACCACCATCTGGATGATGGACTAAAACCCACAGTAGGAAAAAAAAGAGCAAGTAATCATATAAGAATGATAAGAAATCCAGAAAACTTTGAGATTATCACTTGTCACCTTACAGGAAAATAAAGCCATGAATATGAGAACCTGTATTAAACTAAATCGATCAACCAATTTTTAAAAATTATTATTTCATTCATTTCTTTAACTTTTTTGATTAAACACTGACCTTTACTTTCATTGAATAGACTTATTATTTATTGTAGGCTGAATGCTTAAATGTTAGCAATTACCGCAGACGTTAGCAAAAAGTGGGCGTTTCCTGCAAAGTCATTTCTCACAAAATCAGGTGATAATGTTCGCCCAGCAATGCAACTATCTCTTTATCTATAGAGACAAAAGAAAGATATTACAGAATGATCACTCTGAATGGCCGCCCATCCATGTAAATATCTCTATTTGTAAAGACAAAAGAATGAGGTTTAATCACCGTCTTAATGTGTAGTGACTGGGTTTATTTGTGAAGATACTGATGAATGAAAACATGGTTCAACCCAAAAGAAAACCTGTCAGCTTGAGCTTTATTTTATATAGCTTTGTTCTTTCAACTTTATGTACAAGAGCAAATAGAAATAACTATATTTTGTAAAAAAAAAATTCCTGAATTTTGCGCCATCTGGCTTTCTCTATGGTTCCCTACTGCCGTCTAACTCCACCTGCCACCTGAAAGAAAAAAATAATAAATTTAAAGGAAGCAAGGAGCCACAAACCGTAGAGGCTAAGAGAAGAAGACCTTCATCGACGTCGAACTCTACCTGCCGCCATATACCGCCATATACCGCCAACCTACCGCCATATAGCTCAAACCTACCACCTGAAAGGAAAAATAAATGTAACAGTAACAATGAGCCACGAGCTCGTCCTCGTAAAATCCTTGGAAACCAACCAAGCCTGTAAAATGAAAGCGCTATTCATTGTATGGGGGCGAGGGAATCTCCTCAACCACCACCATCTGGATGATGGACTAAAACCCACAGTAGGAAAAAAAAGAGCAAGTAATCATATAAGAATGATAAGAAATCCAGAAAACTTTGAGATTATCACTTGTCACCTTACAGGAAAATAAAGCCATGAATATGAGAACCTGTATTAAACTAAATCGATCAACCAATTTTTAAAAATTATTATTTCATTCATTTCTTTAACTTTTTTGATTAAACACTGACCTTTACTTTCATTGAATAGACTTATTATTTATTGTAGGCTGAATGTTTAAATGTTAGCAATTACCGCAGACGTTAGCAAAAAGTGGGTGTTTCCTGCAAAGTCATTTCTCACAAAATCAGGTGATAATGTTCGCCCAGCAATGCAACTATCTCTTTATCTATAGAGACAAAAGAAAGATATTACAGAATGATCACTCTGAATGGCCGCCCATCCATGTAAATATCTCTATTTGTAAAGACAAAAGAATGAGGTTTAATCACCGTCTTAATGTGTAGTGACTGGGTTTATTTGTGAAGATACTGATGAATGAAAACATGGTTCAACCCAAAAGAAAACCTGTCAGCTTGAGCTTTATTTTATATAGCTTTGTTCTTTCAACTTTATGTACAAAAGCAAATAGAAATAACTGTATATTTTTTTTTAAAATTCCTGAATTTTGCGCCATCTGGCTTTCTCTATGGTTCCCTACGGCCGTCTAACTCCACCTGCCACCTGAAAGAAAAAAATAATAAATTTAAAGGAAGCAAGGAGCCACAAACCGTAGAGGCTTAAAAAGCTGTGGCCTCGCACAAATCAGTGTTTTCTTGGCTATTGCTGGAGGTAGTCGAGCACCGTGTTGGCTTGTCAGTGAATCAGTCCTGAGAATTTGTCTGAAGATCGAAGCATCTCATGGCCCGTACGGGGATCGAACCCGTGACCTTGGCGTTATTAGCACCACGCTCTAACCATCTGAGCTAACCGGCCTAAGGGTCCCCTTAAGACTGGCTCCGTACCGTGAGCTAGGACGGGGCTAAGCGAAGAAGACCTTCATCGACGTCGAACTCCACCTCCCGCCATATACCGCCATATACCGCCAACCTACCGCCATATAGCTCAAACCTACCGCCGGCTAACTCCACCTGCCACCTGAAAGAAAAAATAAATGTAACAGTAACAATGAGCCACGCGCTCGTCCTCGTGAAATCCTTTGAAACAAACCAAGCCTGTAAAATCAAAGCGCTATTCATTGTATGGGGGCGAGGGAATCTCCTCAACCACCACCATCTGGATGATGGACTAAAACCCACAGTAGGAAAAAAAGAGCAAGTAATCATATAAGAATGATAAGAAATCCAGAAAACTTTGAGATTATCACTTGTCACCTTACAGGAAAATAAAGCCATGAATATGAGAACCTGTATTAAACTAAATTGATCAACCAATTTTTTAAAATTATTATTTCATTCATTTCTTTAACATTTTTGATTAAACACTGACCTTTACTTTCATTGAATAGACTTATTATTTATTGTAGACTGGATGTTTAAATGTTAGCAATTACAGCAGACGTTTGCAAAAAGTGGGCGTTTCCTGCAAATGTCATTTCTCACAAAATCAGGTGATAATGTTCGCCCAGCAATGCAACTATCTCTTTATCTATAGAGATAAAAGAAAGATATTACAGAATGATCACTCTGAATGGCCGCCCATCCATGTAAATATCTCTATTTGTAAAGACAAAAGAATGAGGTTTAATCACCGTCTTAATGTGTAGTGACTGGGCTTATTTGTGAAGATACTGATGAATGAAAACATGGTGCAACCCAAAAGAAAACCTGTCAGCTTGAGCTTTATTTTATATAGCTTTGTTCTTTCAACTTTATGTACAAAAGCAAATAGAAATAACTATATTTTGTAAAAAAAAATTCCTGAATTTTGCGCCATCTGGCTTTCTCTATGGTTCCCTAATGCCGTCAAACTCCACCTGCCACCTGAAAGAAAAAAATAATAAATTTAAAGGAAGCAAGGAGCCACAAACCGTAGAGGCTAAGAGAAGAAGACCTTCATCGACGTCGAACTCTACCTGCCGCCATATACCGCCATATACCGCCAACCTACCGCCATATAGCTCAAACCTACCACCTGAAAGGAAAAATAAATGTAACAGTAACAATGAGCCACGAGCTCGTCCTCGTAAAATCCTTGGAAACCAACCAAGCCTGTAAAATGAAAGCGCTATTCATTGTATGGGGGCGAGGGAATCTCCTCAACCACCACCATCTGGATGATGGACTAAAACCCACAGTAGGAAAAAAAAGAGCAAGTAATCATATAAGAATGATAAGAAATCCAGAAAACTTTGAGATTATCACTTGTCACCTTACAGGAAAATAAAGCCATGAATATGAGAACCTGTATTAAACTAAATCGATCAACCAATTTTTAAAAATTATTATTTCATTCATTTCTTTAACTTTTTTGATTAAACACTGACCTTTACTTTCATTGAATAGACTTATTATTTATTGTAGGCTGAATGTTTAAATGTTAGCAATTACCGCAGACGTTAGCAAAAAGTGGGTGTTTCCTGCAAAGTCATTTCTCACAAAATCAGGTGATAATGTTCGCCCAGCAATGCAACTATCTCTTTATCTATAGAGACAAAAGAAAGATATTACAGAATGATCACTCTGAATGGCCGCCCATCCATGTAAATATCTCTATTTGTAAAGACAAAAGAATGAGGTTTAATCACCGTCTTAATGTGTAGTGACTGGGTTTATTTGTGAAGATACTGATGAATGAAAACATGGTTCAACCCAAAGAAAACCTGTCAGCTTGAGCTTTATTTTATATAGCTTTGTTCTTTCAACTTTATGTACAAGAGCAAATAGAAATAACTATATTTTGTAAAAAAAAATTCCTGAATTTTGCGCCATCTGGCTTTGTCCATGGTTCCCTACTGCCGTCTAACTCAACCTGCCACCTGAAAAAAAAAAAAAAAAAAATTTAAAGGAAGCAAGGAGCCACAAACCGTAGAGGCTAAGCGAAGAAGACCTTCATCGACGTCGAACTCTACCTGCCGCCATATACCGCCATATACCACCAACCTACCGCCATATAGCTCAACCTACCACCTGAAAGAAAAAATAAATGTAACAGTAACAATGAGCCACGAGCTCGTCCTTGTAAAATCCTTTGAAACCAACCAAGCCTGTAAAATCAAAGCGCTATTCATTGTATGGGGGCGAGGGAATCTCCTCAACCACCACCATCTGGATGATGGACTAAAACCCACAGTAGGAAAAAAAGAGCAAGTAATCATATAAGAATGATAAGAAATCCAGAAAACTTTGAGATTATCACTTGTCACCTTACAGGAAAATAAAGCCATGAATATGAGAACCTGTATTAAACTAAATTGATCAACCAATTTTTAAAATGATTAATTCATTCATTTCTTTAACATTTTTGATTAAACACTGACCTTTACTTTCATTGAATAGACTTATTATTTATTGTAGACTGGATGTTTAAATGTTAGCAATTACAGCAGACGTTTGCAAAAAGTGGGCGTTTCCTGCAAATGTCATTTCTCACAAAATCAGGTGATAATGTTCGCCCAGCAATGCAACTATCTCTTTATCTATAGAGACAAAAGAAAGATATTACAGAATGATCACTCTGAATGTCCGCCCATCCATGTAAATATCTCTATTTGTAAAGACAAAAGAATGAGGTTTAATCACCGTCTTAATGTGTAGTGACTGGGTTTATTTGTGAAGATACTGATGAATTAAAACATGGTTCAACCCAAAAGAAAACCTGTCAGCTTGAGCTTTATTTTATATAGCTTTGTTCTTTCAACTTTATGTACAAGAGCAAATAGAAATAACTATATCTATTTTTTTAAAATTCCTGAATTTTGCGCCATCTGGCTTTCTCTATGGTTCCCTACGGCCGTCTAACTCCACCTGCCACCTGAAAGAAAAAAATAATAAATTTAAAGGAAGCAAGGAGCCACAAACCGTAGAGGCTTAAAAAGCTGTGGCCTCGCACAAATCAGTGTTTTCTTGGCTATTGCTGGAGGTAGTCGAGCACCGTGTTGGCTTGTCAGTGAATCAGTCCTGAGAATTTGTCTGAAGATCGAAGCATCTCATGGCCCGTACGGGGATCGAACCCCTGACCTTGGCGTTATTAGCACCACGCTCTAACCATCTGAGCTAACCGGCCTAAGGGGCCCCTTAAGACTGGCTCCGTACCGTGAGCTAGGACGGGGCTAAGCGAAGAAGACCTTCATCGACGTCGAACTCCACCTCCCGCCATATACCGCCATATACCGCCAACCTACCGCCATATAGCTCAAACCTACCGCCGGCTAACTCCACCTGCCACCTGAAAGAAAAAATAAATGTAACAGTAACAATGAGCCACGCGCTCGTCCTCGTGAAATCCTTTGAAACAAACCAAGCCTGTAAAATCAAAGCGCTATTCATTGTATGGGGGCGAGGGAATCTCCTCAACCACCACCATCTGGATGATGGACTAAAACCCACAGTAGGAAAAAAAGAGCAAGTAATCATATAAGAATGATAAGAAATCCAGAAAACTTTGAGATTATCACTTGTCACCTTACAGGAAAATAAAGCCATGAATATGAGAACCTGTATTAAACTAAATTGATCAACCAATTTTTTAAAATTATTATTTCATTCATTTCTTTAACATTTTTGATTAAACACTGACCTTTACTTTCATTGAATAGACTTATTATTTATTGTAGACTGGATGTTTAAATGTTAGCAATTACAGCAGACGTTTGCAAAAAGTGGGCGTTTCCTGCAAATGTCATTTCTCACAAAATCAGGTGATAATGTTCGCCCAGCAATGCAACTATCTCTTTATCTATAGAGATAAAAGAAAGATATTACAGAATGATCACTCTGAATGGCCGCCCATCCATGTAAATATCTCTATTTGTAAAGACAAAAGAATGAGGTTTAATCACCGTCTTAATGTGTAGTGACTGGGCTTATTTGTGAAGATACTGATGAATGAAAACATGGTGCAACCCAAAAGAAAACCTGTCAGCTTGAGCTTTATTTTATATAGCTTTGTTCTTTCAACTTTATGTACAAAAGCAAATAGAAATAACTATATATTTTTAAAAAAATTCCTGAATTTTGCGCCATCTGGCTTTCTCTATGGTTCCCTACTGCCGTCTAACTCCACCTGCCACCTGAAAGAAAAAAATAATAAATTTAAAGGAAGCAAGGAGCCACAAACCGTAGAGGCTTAAAAAGGCGTGGCCTCGCACAAATCAGTGTTTTCTTGGCTATTGCTGGAGGTGGTCCAGCATGGTGTTGGCTTGTCAGTGAATCAGTCTTGAGAATTTGTCCGAAGATCAAAGCATCTCATGGCCCGTACGGGGATCAAACCCGTGACCTTGGCGTTATTAGCACCACGCTCTAACCATCGGAGCTAACCGGCCTAAGGGTCACCTTAAGACTTTTGCCTGGCTCCGTACCGCGAGCTAGGACGGGGCTAAGCGAAGAAGACCTTCATGACGTCGAACTCCACCTCCCGCCATATACTGCCAACCTACCGCCATATAGCTCAAACCTACCGCCAGCTAACTCCACCTGCCACCTGAAAGAAAAAAATAAATGTAACAGTAACAATGAGCCACGAGCTCGTCCTCGTAAAATCCTTGGAAACCAACCAAGCCTGTAAAATCAAAGCGCTATTCATTGTATGGGGGCGAGGGAATCTCCTCAACCACCACCATCTGGATGATGGACTAAAACCCACAGTAGGAAAAAAAAGAGCAAGTAATCATATAAGAATGATCAGAAATCCAGAAAACTTTGAGATTATCACTTGTCACCTTACAGGAAAATAAAGCCATGAATATGAGAACCTGTATTAAACTAAATCGATCAACCAATTTTTAAAAATTATTATTTCATTCATTTCTTTAACTTTTTTGATTAAACACTGACCTTTACTTTCATTGAATAGACTTATTATTTATTGTAGGCTGAATGCTTAAATGTTAGCAATTACCGCAGACGTTAGCAAAAAGTGGGCGTTTCCTGCAAAGTCATTTCTCACAAAATCAGGTGATAATGTTCGCCCAGCAATGCAACTATCTCTTTATCTATAGAGACAAAAGAAAGATATTACAGAATGATCACTCTGAATGGCCGCCCATCCATGTAAATATCTCTATTTGTAAAGACAAAAGAATGAGGTTTAATCACCGTCTTAATGTGTAGTGACTGGGTTTATTTGTGAAGATACTGATGAATGAAAACATGGTTCAACCCAAAAGAAAACCTGTCAGCTTGAGCTTTATTTTATATAGCTTTGTTCTTTCAACTTTATGTACAAGAGCAAATAGAAATAACTATATTTTGTAAAAAAAAAATTCCTGAATTTTGCGCCATCTGGCTTTCTCTATGGTTCCCTACTGCCGTCTAACTCCACCTGCCACCTGAAAGAAAAAAATAATAAATTTAAAGGAAGCAAGGAGCCACAAACCGTAGAGGCTAAGAGAAGAAGACCTTCATCGACGTCGAACTCTACCTGCCGCCATATACCGCCAACCTACCGCCATATAGCTCAAACCTACCGCCGGCTAACTCCACCTGCCACCTGAAAGAAAAAATAAATGTAACAGTAACAATGAGCCACGAGCTCGTCCTCGTGAAATCCTTTGAAACCAACCAAGCCTGTAAAATCAAAGCGCTATTCATTGTATGGGGGCGAGGGAATCTCCTCAACCACCACCATCTGGATGATGGACTAAAACCCACAGTAGGAACAAAAGAGCAAGTAATCATATAAGAATGATAAGAAATCCAGAAAACTTTGAGATTATCACTTGTCACCTTACAGGAAAATAAAGCCATGAATATGAGAACCTGTATTAAACTAAATTGATCAACCAATTTTTAAAAATTATTATTTCATTCATTTCTTTAACATTTTTGATTAAACACTGACCTTTCCTTTCATTGAATAGACTTATTATTTATTGTAGGCTGAATGTTTAAATGTTAGAAATTACAGCAGACGTTTGCAAAAAGTGGGCGTTTCCTGCAAATGTCATTTCTCACAAAATCAGGTGATAATGTTCGCCCAGCAATGCAACTATCTCTTTATCTATAGAGATAAAGAAAGATATTACAGAATGATCACTCTGAATGGCCGCCCATCCATGTAAATATCTCTATTTGTAAAGACAAAAGAATGAGGTTTAATCACCGTCTTAATGTGTAGTGACTGGGTTTATTTGTGAAGATACTGATGAATGAAAACATGGTGCAACCCAAAAGAAAACCTGTCAGCTTGAGCTTATTTTATATAGCTTTGTACTTTCAACTTTATGTACAAAAGCAAATAGAAATAACTATATTTTTTAAAAAAAAATTCCTGAATTTTGCGCCATCTGGCTTTCTCTATGGTTCCCTACTGCCGTCTAACTCCACCTGCCACCTGAAAGAAAAAAATAATAAATTTAAAGGAAGCAAGGAGCCACAAACCGTAGAGGCTAAGTGAAGAAGACCTTCATCGACGTCGAACTCTACCTGCCGCCATATACCGCCATATACCGCCAACCTACCGCCATATAGCTCAAACCTACCACCTGAAAGAAAAAAATAAATGTAACAGTAACAATGAGCCACGAGCTCGTCCTCGTAAAATCCTTGGAAACCAACCAAGCCTGTAAAATGAAGCGCTATTCATTGTATGGGGGCGAGGGAATCTCCTCAACCACCACCATCTGGATGATGGACTAAAACCCACAGTAGGAACAAAACAGCAAGTAATCATATAAGAATGATAAGAAATCCAGAAAACTTTGAGATTATCACTTGTCACCTTACAGGAAATAAAGCCATGAATATGAGAACCTGTATTAAACTAAATCGATCAACAAATTTTTAAAAATTATTATTTCATTCATTTCTTTAACTTTTTTGATTAAACACTGACCTTTACTTTCATTGAATAGACTTATTATTTATTGTAGGCTGAATGTTTAAATGTTAGCAATTACCGCAGACGTTAGCAAAAAGTGGGTGTTTCCTGCAAAGTCATTTCTCACAAAATCAGGTGATAATGTTCGCCCAGCAATGCAACTATCTCTTTATCTATAGAGACAAAAGAAAGATATTACAGAATGATCACTCTGAATGGCCGCCCATCCATGTAAATATCTCTATTTGTAAAGACAAAAGAATGAGGTTTAATCACCGTCTTAATGTGTAGTGACTGGGTTTATTTGTGAAGATACTGATGAATGAAAACATGGTGCAGCCCAAAAGAAAACCTGTCAGCTTGAGCTTTATTTTATATAGCTTTGTTTCTTTCAACTTTATGTACAAGAGCAAATAGAAATAACTATATTTTGTAAAAAAAATTTCCTGAATTTTGCGCCATCTGGCTTTGTCCATGGTTCCCTACTGCCGTCTAACTCCACCTGCCACCTGAAAGAAAAAAATAATAAATTTAAAGGAAGCAAGGAGCCACAAACCGTAGAGGCTAAGCGAAGAAGACCTTAATCGACGTCGAACTCTACCTGCCGCCATATACCGCCATATACCGCCAACCCACCGCCATATAGCTCAAACCTACCACCTGAAAGAAAAAATAAATGTAACAGTAACAATGAGCCACGAGCTCGTCCTCGTGAAATCCTTTGAAACCAACCAAGCCTGTAAAATCAAAGCGCTATTCATTGTATGGGGGCGAGGGAATCTCCTCAACCACCACCATCTGGATGATGGACTAAAACCCACAGTAGGAAAAAAAGAGCAAGTAATCATATAAGAATGATAAGAAATCCAGAAAACTTGAGATTATCACTTGTCACCTTACAGGAAAATAAAGCCATGAATATGAGAACCTGTATTAAACTAAATTGATCAACCAATTTTTTAAAATTATTATTTCATTCATTTCTTTAACATTTTTGATTAAACACTGACCTTTACTTTCATTGAATAGACTTATTATTTATTGTAGGCTGAATGTTTAAATGTTAGCAATTACCGCAGACGTTAGCAAAAAAGTGGGTGTTTCCTGCAAAGTCATTTCTCACAAAATCAGGTGATAATGTTCGCCCAGCAATGCAACTATCTCTTTATCTATAGAGACAAAAGAAAGATATTACAGAATGATCACTCTGAATGGCCGCCCATCCATGTAAATATCTCTATTTGTAAAGACAAAAGAATGAGGTTTAATCACCGTCTTAATGTGTAGTGACTGGGTTTATTGTGAAGATACTGATGAATGAAAAACATGGTTCAACCCAAAAGAAAACCTGTCAGCTTGAGCTTTATTTTATATAGCTTTGTTCTTTCAACTTTATGTACAAGAGCAAATAGAAATAACTATATTTTGTAAAAAAAATTCCTGAATTTTGCGCCATCTGGCTTTGTCCATGGTTCCCTACTGCCGTCTAACTCAACCTGCCACCTGAAAAAAAAAAAAAAAAAATTTAAAGGAAGCAAGGAGCCACAAACCGTAGAGGCTAAGCGAAGAAGACCTTCATCGACGTCGAACTCTACCTGCCGCCATATACCGCCATATACCACCAACCTACCGCCATATAGCTCAAACCTACCACCTGAAAGAAAAAATAAATGTAACAGTAACAATGAGCCACGAGCTCGTCCTTCGTAAAATCCTTTGAAACCAACCAAGCCTGTAAAATCAAAGCGCTATTCATTGTATGGGGGCGAGGGAATCTCCTCAACCACCACCATCTGGATGATGGACTAAAACCCACAGTAGGAAAAAAAGAGCAAGTAATCATATAAGAATGATAAGAAAATCCAGAAAACTTTGAGATTATCACTTGTCACCTTACAGGAAAATAAAGCCATGATATGAGAAACCTGTATTAACTAAATTGATCAACCAATTTTTAAAATGATTAATTCATTCATTCTTTAACATTTTTGATTAAACACTGACGCTTACTTTCATTGAATAGACTTATTATTTATTGTAGGACTGGAATGTTTAAATGTTAGCAAATTACCGCAGACGTTTGCAAAAAAGTGGGCGTTTCCTGCAAATGTCATTTCTCACAAAATCAGGTGATAATGTTCGCCCAGCAATGCAACTATCTCTTTATCTATAGAGACAAAAGAAAGATATTACAGAATGATCACTCTGAATGGCCCGCCCATCCATGTAAATATCTCTATTTGTAAAGACAAAAGAATGAGGTTTAATCACCGTCTTAATGTGTAGTGACTGGGTTTATTTGTGAAGATACTGATGAATGAAAAACATGGTTCAACCCAAAAGAAAACCTGTCAGCTTGAGCTTTATTTTATATAGCTTTGTTCTTTCAACTTTATGTACAAGAGCAAATAGAAATAACTATATCTATTTTTGTAAAAAAAATTCCTGAATTTTGCGCCATCTGGCTTTCTCTATGGTTCCCTACGGCCGTCTAAACTCCACCTGCCACCTGAAAGAAAAAAAATAATAAATTTAAAGGAAGCAAGGAGCCACAAACCGTAGAGGCTTAAAAGCTGTGGCCTCGCACAAATCAGTGTTTTCTTGGCTATTGCTGGAGGTAGTCGAGCACCGTGTTGGCTTGTCAGTGAATCAGTCCTGAGAATTTGTCTGAAGATCGAAGCATCTCATGGCCCGTACGGGGATCGAACCCCTGACCTTGGCGTTATTAGCACCACGCTCTAACCATCTGAGCTAACCGGCCTAAGGGGCCCCTTAAGACTGGCTCCGTACCGTGAGCTAGGACGGGGCTAAGCGAAGAAGACCTTCATCGACGTCGAACTCCACCTCCCGCCATATACCGCCATATACCGCCAACCTACCGCCATATAGCTCAAACCTACCGCCGGCTAACTCCACCTGCCACCTGAAAGAAAAAATAAATGTAACAGTAACAATGAGCCACGCGCTCGTCCTCCTAAAAATCCTTGGAAACCAAACCAAGCCTGTAAAATCAAAGCGCTATTCATTGTATGGGGGCGAGGGAATCTCCTCAACCACCACCATCTGGATGATGGACTAAAACCCACAGTAGGAACAAAAGAGCAAGTAATCATATAAGAATGATAAGAAATCCAGAAAACTTTGAGATTATCACTTGTCACCTTACAGGAAAATAAAGCCATGAATATGAGAACCTGTATTAAACTAAATTGATCAACCAATTTTTAAAAATTATTATTTCATTCATTTCTTTAACATTTTTGATTAAACACTGACCTTTCCTTTCATTGAATAGACTTATTATTTATTGTAGGCTGAATGTTTAAATGTTAGAAATTACAGCAGACGTTTGCAAAAAGTGGGCGTTTCCTGCAAATGTCATTTCTCACAAAATCAGGTGATAATGTTCGCCCAGCAATGCAACTATCTCTTTATCTATAGAGATAAAAGAAAGATATTACAGAATGATCACTCTGAATGGCCGCCCATCCATGTAAATATCTCTATTTGTAAAGACAAAAGAATGAGGTTTAATCACCGTCTTAATGTGTAGTGACTGGGTTTATTTGTGAAGATACTGATGAATGAAAACATGGTTCAACCCAAAAGAAAACCTGTCAGCTTGAGCTTTATTTTATATAGCTTTGTTCTTTCAACTTTATGTACAAGAGCAAATAGAAATAACTATATTTTGTAAAAAAAAAATTCCTGAATTTTGCGCCATCTGGCTTTCTCTATGGTTCCCTACTGCCGTCTAACTCCACCTGCCACCTGAAAGAAAAAAATAATAAATTTAAAGGAAGCAAGGAGCCACAAACCGTAGAGGCTAAGAGAAGAAGACCTTCATCGACGTCGAACTCTACCTGCCGCCATATACCGCCAACCTACCGCCATATAGCTCAAACCTACCGCCGGCTAACTCCACCTGCCACCTGAAAGAAAAAATAAATGTAACAGTAACAATGAGCCACGAGCTCGTCCTCGTGAAATCCTTTGAAACCAACCAAGCCTGTAAAATCAAAGCGCTATTCATTGTATGGGGGCGAGGGAATCTCCTCAACCACCACCATCTGGATGATGGACTAAAACCCACAGTAGGAACAAAAGAGCAAGTAATCATATAAGAATGATAAGAAATCCAGAAAACTTTGAGATTATCACTTGTCACCTTACAGGAAAATAAAGCCATGAATATGAGAACCTGTATTAAACTAAATTGATCAACCAATTTTTAAAAATTATTATTTCATTCATTTCTTTAACATTTTTGATTAAACACTGACCTTTCCTTTCATTGAATAGACTTATTATTTATTGTAGGCTGAATGTTTAAATGTTAGAAATTACAGCAGACGTTTGCAAAAAGTGGGCGTTTCCTGCAAATGTCATTTCTCACAAAATCAGGTGATAATGTTCGCCCAGCAATGCAACTATCTCTTTATCTATAGAGATAAAAGAAAGATATTACAGAATGATCACTCTGAATGGCCGCCCATCCATGTAAATATCTCTATTTGTAAAGACAAAAGAATGAGGTTTAATCACCGTCTTAATGTGTAGTGACTGGGTTTATTTGTGAAGATACTGATGAATGAAAACATGGTGCAACCCAAAAGAAAACCTGTCAGCTTGAGCTTTATTTTATATAGCTTTGTACTTTCAACTTTATGTACAAAAGCAAATAGAAATAACTATATTTTTTAAAAAAAAATTCCTGAATTTTGCGCCATCTGGCTTTCTCTATGGTTCCCTACTGCCGTCTAACTCCACCTGCCACCTGAAAGAAAAAAATAATAAATTTAAAGGAAGCAAGGAGCCACAAACCGTAGAGGCTAAGTGAAGAAGACCTTCATCGACGTCGAACTCTACCTGCCGCCATATACCGCCATATACCGCCAACCTACCGCCATATAGCTCAAACCTACCACCTGAAAGAAAAAATAAATGTAACAGTAACAATGAGCCACGAGCTCGTCCTCGTAAAATCCTTGGAAACCAACCAAGCCTGTAAAATGAAAGCGCTATTCATTGTATGGGGGCGAGGGAATCTCCTCAACCACCACCATCTGGATGATGGACTAAAACCCACAGTAGGAACAAAACAGCAAGTAATCATATAAGAATGATAAGAAATCCAGAAAACTTTGAGATTATCACTTGTCACCTTACAGGAAAATAAAGCCATGAATATGAGAACCTGTATTAAACTAAATCGATCAACAAATTTTTAAAAATTATTATTTCATTCATTTCTTTAACTTTTTTGATTAAACACTGACCTTTACTTTCATTGAATAGACTTATTATTTATTGTAGGCTGAATGTTTAAATGTTAGCAATTACCGCAGACGTTAGCAAAAAGTGGGTGTTTCCTGCAAAGTCATTTCTCACAAAATCAGGTGATAATGTTCGCCCAGCAATGCAACTATCTCTTTATCTATAGAGACAAAAGAAAGATATTACAGAATGATCACTCTGAATGGCCGCCCATCCATGTAAATATCTCTATTTGTAAAGACAAAAGAATGAGGTTTAATCACCGTCTTAATGTGTAGTGACTGGGTTTATTTGTGAAGATACTGATGAATGAAAACATGGTGCAGCCCAAAAGAAAACCTGTCAGCTTGAGCTTTATTTTATATAGCTTTGTTCTTTCAACTTTATGTACAAGAGCAAATAGAAATAACTATATTTTGTAAAAAAAATTTCCTGAATTTTGCGCCATCTGGCTTTGTCCATGGTTCCCTACTGCCGTCTAACTCCACCTGCCACCTGAAAGAAAAAAATAATAAATTTAAAGGAAGCAAGGAGCCACAAACCGTAGAGGCTAAGCGAAGAAGACCTTAATCGACGTCGAACTCTACCTGCCGCCATATACCGCCATATACCGCCAACCCACCGCCATATAGCTCAAACCTACCACCTGAAAGAAAAAATAAATGTAACAGTAACAATGAGCCACGAGCTCGTCCTCGTGAAATCCTTTGAAACCAACCAAGCCTGTAAAATCAAAGCGCTATTCATTGTATGGGGGCGAGGGAATCTCCTCAACCACCACCATCTGGATGATGGACTAAAACCCACAGTAGGAAAAAAAGAGCAAGTAATCATATAAGAATGATAAGAAATCCAGAAAACTTTGAGATTATCACTTGTCACCTTACAGGAAAATAAAGCCATGAATATGAGAACCTGTATTAAACTAAATTGATCAACCAATTTTTTAAAATTATTATTTCATTCATTTCTTTAACATTTTTGATTAAACACTGACCTTTACTTTCATTGAATAGACTTATTATTTATTGTAGGCTGAATGTTTAAATGTTAGCAATTACCGCAGACGTTAGCAAAAAGTGGGTGTTTCCTGCAAAGTCATTTCTCACAAAATCAGGTGATAATGTTCGCCCAGCAATGCAACTATCTCTTTATCTATAGAGACAAAAGAAAGATATTACAGAATGATCACTCTGAATGGCCGCCCATCCATGTAAATATCTCTATTTGTAAAGACAAAAGAATGAGGTTTAATCACCGTCTTAATGTGTAGTGACTGGGTTTATTTGTGAAGATACTGATGAATGAAAACATGGTTCAACCCAAAAGAAAACCTGTCAGCTTGAGCTTTATTTTATATAGCTTTGTTCTTTCAACTTTATGTACAAGAGCAAATAGAAATAACTATATTTTGTAAAAAAAATTCCTGAATTTTGCGCCATCTGGCTTTGTCCATGGTTCCCTACTGCCGTCTAACTCAACCTGCCACCTGAAAAAAAAAAAAAAAAAATTTAAAGGAAGCAAGGAGCCACAAACCGTAGAGGCTAAGCGAAGAAGACCTTCATCGACGTCGAACTCTACCTGCCGCCATATACCGCCATATACCACCAACCTACCGCCATATAGCTCAAACCTACCACCTGAAAGAAAAAATAAATGTAACAGTAACAATGAGCCACGAGCTCGTCCTTGTAAAATCCTTTGAAACCAACCAAGCCTGTAAAATCAAAGCGCTATTCATTGTATGGGGGCGAGGGAATCTCCTCAACCACCACCATCTGGATGATGGACTAAAACCCACAGTAGGAAAAAAAGAGCAAGTAATCATATAAGAATGATAAGAAATCCAGAAAACTTTGAGATTATCACTTGTCACCTTACAGGAAAATAAAGCCATGAATATGAGAACCTGTATTAAACTAAATTGATCAACCAATTTTTAAAATGATTAATTCATTCATTTCTTTAACATTTTTGATTAAACACTGACCTTTACTTTCATTGAATAGACTTATTATTTATTGTAGACTGGATGTTTAAATGTTAGCAATTACAGCAGACGTTTGCAAAAAAGTGGGCGTTTCCTGCAAATGTCATTTCTCACAAAATCAGGTGATAATGTTCGCCCAGCAATGCAACTATCTCTTTATCTATAGAGACAAAAGAAAGATATTACAGAATGATCACTCTGAATGGCCGCCCATCCATGTAAATATCTCTATTTGTAAAGACAAAAGAATGAGGTTTAATCACCGTCTTAATGTGTAGTGACTGGGTTTATTTGTGAAGATACTGATGAATTAAAACATGGTTCAACCCAAAAGAAAACCTGTCAGCTTGAGCTTTATTTTATATAGCTTTGTTCTTTCAACTTTATGTACAAGAGCAAATAGAAATAACTATATCTATTTTTTTAAAATTCCTGAATTTTGCGCCATCTGGCTTTCTCTATGGTTCCCTACGGCCGTCTAACTCCACCTGCCACCTGAAAGAAAAAAATAATAAATTTAAAGGAAGCAAGGAGCCACAAACCGTAGAGG
This sequence comes from Ictalurus punctatus, assembly GCF_001660625.3. Taxonomy (NCBI): domain Eukaryota; kingdom Metazoa; phylum Chordata; class Actinopteri; order Siluriformes; family Ictaluridae; genus Ictalurus; species Ictalurus punctatus. The sequence continues at coordinate 13,570,451 of NC_030417.2, read as the reverse complement.
CTTAAAAAGCTGTGGCCTCGCACAAATCAGTGTTTTCTTGGCTATTGCTGGAGGTAGTCGAGCACCGTGTTGGCTTGTCAGTGAATCAGTCCTGAGAATTTGTCTGAAGATCGAAGCATCTCATGGCCCGTACGGGGATCGAACCCCTGACCTTGGCGTTATTAGCACCACGCTCTAACCATCTGAGCTAACCGGCCTAAGGGGCCCCTTAAGACTGGCTCCGTACCGTGAGCTAGGACGGGGCTAAGCGAAGAAGACCTTCATCGACGTCGAACTCCACCTCCCGCCATATACCGCCATATACCGCCAACCTACCGCCATATAGCTCAAACCTACCGCCGGCTAACTCCACCTGCCACCTGAAAGAAAAAATAAATGTAACAGTAACAATGAGCCACGCGCTCGTCCTCCTAAAAATCCTTGGAAACCAACCAAGCCTGTAAAATCAAAGCGCTATTCATTGTATGGGGGCGAGGGAATCTCCTCAACCACCACCATCTGGATGATGGACTAAAACCCACAGTAGGAACAAAAGAGCAAGTAATCATATAAGAATGATAAGAAATCCAGAAAACTTTGAGATTATCACTTGTCACCTTACAGGAAAATAAAGCCATGAATATGAGAACCTGTATTAAACTAAATTGATCAACCAATTTTTAAAAATTATTATTTCATTCATTTCTTTAACATTTTTGATTAAACACTGACCTTTCCTTTCATTGAATAGACTTATTATTTATTGTAGACTGGATGTTTAAATGTTAGCAATTACAGCAGACGTTTGCAAAAAGTGGGCGTTTCCTGCAAATGTCATTTCTCACAAAATCAGGTGATAATGTTCGCCCAGCAATGCAACTATCTCTTTATCTATAGAGATAAAAGAAAGATATTACAGAATGATCACTCTGAATGGCCGCCCATCCATGTAAATATCTCTATTTGTAAAGACAAAAGAATGAGGTTTAATCACCGTCTTAATGTGTAGTGACTGGGCTTATTTGTGAAGATACTGATGAATGAAAACATGGTGCAACCCAAAAGAAAACCTGTCAGCTTGAGCTTTATTTTATATAGCTTTGTTCTTTCAACTTTATGTACAAAAGCAAATAGAAATAACTATATTTTGTAAAAAAAAATTCCTGAATTTTGCGCCATCTGGCTTTCTCTATGGTTCCCTAATGCCGTCAAACTCCACCTGCCACCTGAAAGAAAAAAATAATAAATTTAAAGGAAGCAAGGAGCCACAAACCGTAGAGGCTAAGAGAAGAAGACCTTCATCGACGTCGAACTCTACCTGCCGCCATATACCGCCATATACCGCCAACCTACCGCCATATAGCTCAAACCTACCACCTGAAAGGAAAAATAAATGTAACAGTAACAATGAGCCACGAGCTCGTCCTCGTAAAATCCTTGGAAACCAACCAAGCCTGTAAAATGAAAGCGCTATTCATTGTATGGGGGCGAGGGAATCTCCTCAACCACCACCATCTGGATGATGGACTAAAACCCACAGTAGGAAAAAAAAGAGCAAGTAATCATATAAGAATGATAAGAAATCCAGAAAACTTTGAGATTATCACTTGTCACCTTACAGGAAAATAAAGCCATGAATATGAGAACCTGTATTAAACTAAATCGATCAACCAATTTTTAAAAATTATTATTTCATTCATTTCTTTAACTTTTTTGATTAAACACTGACCTTTACTTTCATTGAATAGACTTATTATTTATTGTAGGCTGAATGTTTAAATGTTAGCAATTACCGCAGACGTTAGCAAAAAGTGGGTGTTTCCTGCAAAGTCATTTCTCACAAAATCAGGTGATAATGTTCGCCCAGCAATGCAACTATCTCTTTATCTATAGAGACAAAAGAAAGATATTACAGAATGATCACTCTGAATGGCCGCCCATCCATGTAAATATCTCTATTTGTAAAGACAAAAGAATGAGGTTTAATCACCGTCTTAATGTGTAGTGACTGGGTTTAGTTGTGAAGATACTGATGAATGAAAACATGGTTCAACCCAAAAGAAAACCTGTCAGCTTGAGCTTTATTTTATATAGCTTTGTTCTTTCAACTTTATGTACAAGAGCAAATAGAAATAACTATATTTTGTAAAAAAAATTCCTGAATTTTGCGCCATCTGGCTTTGTCCATGGTTCCCTACTGCCGTCTAACTCAACCTGCCACCTGAAAAAAAAAAAAAAAAAATTTAAAGGAAGCAAGGAGCCACAAACCGTAGAGGCTAAGCGAAGAAGACCTTCATCGACGTCGAACTCTACCTGCCGCCATATACCGCCATATACCACCAACCTACCGCCATATAGCTCAAACCTACCACCTGAAAGAAAAAATAAATGTAACAGTAACAATGAGCCACGAGCTCGTCCTTGTAAAATCCTTTGAAACCAACCAAGCCTGTAAAATCAAAGCGCTATTCATTGTATGGGGGCGAGGGAATCTCCTCAACCACCACCATCTGGATGATGGACTAAAACCCACAGTAGGAAAAAAAGAGCAAGTAATCATATAAGAATGATAAGAAATCCAGAAAACTTTGAGATTATCACTTGTCACCTTACAGGAAAATAAAGCCATGAATATGAGAACCTGTATTAAACTAAATTGATCAACCAATTTTTAAAATGATTAATTCATTCATTTCTTTAACATTTTTGATTAAACACTGACCTTTACTTTCATTGAATAGACTTATTATTTATTGTAGACTGGATGTTTAAATGTTAGCAATTACAGCAGACGTTTGCAAAAAAGTGGGCGTTTCCTGCAAATGTCATTTCTCACAAAATCAGGTGATAATGTTCGCCCAGCAATGCAACTATCTCTTTATCTATAGAGACAAAAGAAAGATATTACAGAATGATCACTCTGAATGGCCGCCCATCCATGTAAATATCTCTATTTGTAAAGACAAAAGAATGAGGTTTAATCACCGTCTTAATGTGTAGTGACTGGGTTTATTTGTGAAGATACTGATGAATTAAAACATGGTTCAACCCAAAAGAAAACCTGTCAGCTTGAGCTTTATTTTATATAGCTTTGTTCTTTCAACTTTATGTACAAGAGCAAATAGAAATAACTATATTTTGTAAAAAAAATTTCCTGAATTTTGCGCCATCTGGCTTTGTCCATGGTTCCCTACTGCCGTCTAACTCCACCTGCCACCTGAAAGAAAAAAATAATAAATTTAAAGGAAGCAAGGAGCCACAAACCGTAGAGGCTAAGCGAAGAAGACCTTCATCGACGTCGAACTCTACCTGCCGCCATATACCGCCATATACCGCCAACCTACCGCCATATAGCTCAAACCTACCACCTGAAAGAAAAAATAAATGTAACAGTAACAATGAGCCACGAGCTCGTCCTCGTAAAATCCTTGGAAACCAACCAAGCCTGTAAAATGAAAGCGCTATTCATTGTATGGGGGCGAGGGAATCTCCTCAACCACCACCATCTGGATGATGGACTAAAACCCACAGTAGGAAAAAAAAGAGCAAGTAATCATATAAGAATGATAAGAAATCCAGAAAACTTTGAGATTATCACTTGTCACCTTACAGGAAAATAAAGCCATGAATATGAGAACCTGTATTAAACTAAATCGATCAACAAATTTTTAAAAATTATTATTTCATTCATTTCTTTAACTTTTTTGATTAAACACTGACCTTTACTTTCATTGAATAGACTTATTATTTATTGTAGGCTGAATGTTTAAATGTTAGCAATTACCGCAGACGTTAGTAAAAAGTGGGTGTTTCCTGCAAAGTCATTTCTCACAAAATCAGGTGATAATGTTCGCCCAGCAATGCAACTATCTCTTTATCTATAGAGACAAAAGAAAGATATTACAGAATGATCACTCTGAATGGCCGCCCATCCATGTAAATATCTCTATTTGTAAAGACAAAAGAATGAGGTTTAATCACCGTCATAATGTGTAGTGACTGGGTTTATTTGTGAAGATACTGATGAATGGTGCAACCCAAAAGAAAACCTGTCAGCTTGAGCTTTATTTTATATAGCTTTGTTCTTTCAACTTTATGTACAAAAGCAAATAGAAATAACTATATATATTTTTTTAAAATTCCTGAATTTTGCGCCATCTGGCTTTCTCTATGGTTCCCTACGGCCGTCTAACTCCACCTGCCACCTGAAAGAAAAAAATAATAAATTTAAAGGAAGCAAGGAGCCACAAACCGTAGAGGCTTAAAAAGCTGTGGCCTCGCACAAATCAGTGTTTTCTTGGCTATTGCTGGAGGTAGTCGAGCACCGTGTTGGCTTGTCAGTGAATCAGTCCTGAGAATTTGTCTGAAGATCGAAGCATCTCATGGCCCGTACGGGGATCGAACCCGTGACCTTGGCGTTATTAGCACCACGCTCTAACCATCTGAGCTAACCGGCCTAAGGGGCCCCTTAAGACTGGCTCCGTACCGTGAGCTAGGACGGGGCTAAGCGAAGAAGACCTTCATCGACGTCGAACTCCACCTCCCGCCATATACCGCCATATACCGCCAACCTACCGCCATATAGCTCAAACCTACCGCCGGCTAACTCCACCTGCCACCTGAAAGAAAAAATAAATGTAACAGTAACAATGAGCCACGAGCTCGTCCTCGTGAAATCCTTTGAAACCAACCAAGCCTGTAAAATCAAAGCGCTATTCATTGTATGGGGGCGAGGGAATCTCCTCAACCACCACCATCTGGATGATGGACTAAAACCCACAGTAGGAACAAAAGAGCAAGTAATCATATAAGAATGATAAGAAAACCAGAAAACTTTGAGATTATCACTTGTCACCTTACAGGAAAATAAAGCCATGAATATGAGAACCTGTATTAAACTAAATTGATCAACCAATTTTTAAAATGATTAATTCATTCATTTCTTTAACATTTTTGATTAAACACTGACCTTTACTTTCATTGAATAGACTTATTATTTATTGTAGACTGGATGTTTAAATGTTAGCAATTACAGCAGACGTTTGCAAAAAAGTGGGCGTTTCCTGCAAATGTCATTTCTCACAAAATCAGGTGATAATGTTCGCCCAGCAATGCAACTATCTCTTTATCTATAGAGACAAAAGAAAGATATTACAGAATGATCACTCTGAATGGCCGCCCATCCATGTAAATATCTCTATTTGTAAAGACAAAAGAATGAGGTTTAATCACCGTCTTAATGTGTAGTGACTGGGTTTATTTGTGAAGATACTGATGAATTAAAACATGGTTCAACCCAAAAGAAAACCTGTCAGCTTGAGCTTTATTTTATATAGCTTTGTTCTTTCAACTTTATGTACAAGAGCAAATAGAAATAACTATATTTTGTAAAAAAAAATTTCCTGAATTTTGCGCCATCTGGCTTTGTCCATGGTTCCCTACTGCCGTCTAACTCCACCTGCCACCTGAAAGAAAAAAATAATAAATTTAAAGGAAGCAAGGAGCCACAAACCGTAGAGGCTAAGCGAAGAAGACTTTCATCGACGTCGAACTCTACCTGCCGCCATATACCGCCATATACCGCCAACCTACCGCCATATAGCTCAAACCTACCACCTGAAAGAAAAAATAAATGTAACAGTAACAATGAGCCACGAGCTCGTCCTCGTAAAATCCTTGGAAACCAACCAAGCCTGTAAAATGAAAGCGCTATTCATTGTATGGGGGCGAGGGAATCTCCTCAACCACCACCATCTGGATGATGGACTAAAACCCACAGTAGGAAAAAAAAGAGCAAGTAATCATATAAGAATGATAAGAAATCCAGAAAACTTTGAGATTATCACTTGTCACCTTACAGGAAAATAAAGCCATGAATATGAGAACCTGTATTAAACTAAATCGATCAACAAATTTTTAAAAATTATTATTTCATTCATTTCTTTAACTTTTTTGATTAAACACTGACCTTTACTTTCATTGAATAGACTTATTATTTATTGTAGGCTGAATGTTTAAATGTTAGCAATTACCGCAGACGTTAGCAAAAAGTGGGTGTTTCCTGCAAAGTCATTTCTCACAAAATCAGGTGATAATGTTCGCCCAGCAATGCAACTATCTCTTTATCTATAGAGACAAAAGAAAGATATTACAGAATGATCACTCTGAATGGCCGCCCATCCATGTAAATATCTCTATTTGTAAAGACAAAAGAATGAGGTTTAATCACCGTCATAATGTGTAGTGACTGGGTTTATTTGTGAAGATACTGATGAATGGTGCAACCCAAAAGAAAACCTGTCAGCTTGAGCTTTATTTTATATAGCTTTGTTCTTTCAACTTTATGTACAAGAGCAAATAGAAATAACTATATTTTGTAAAAAAAATTTCCTGAATTTTGCGCCATCTGGCTTTGTCCATGGTTCCCTACTGCCGTCTAACTCCACCTGCCACCTGAAAGAAAAAAATAATAAATTTAAAGGAAGCAAGGAGCCACAAACCGTAGAGGCTAAGCGAAGAAGACCTTAATCGACGTCGAACTCTACCTGCCGCCATATACCGCCATATACCGCCAACCCACCGCCATATAGCTCAAACCTACCACCTGAAAGAAAAAATAAATGTAACAGTAACAATGAGCCACGAGCTCGTCCTCGTGAAATCCTTTGAAACCAACCAAGCCTGTAAAATCAAAGCGCTATTCATTGTATGGGGGCGAGGGAATCTCCTCAACCACCACCATCTGGATGATGGACTAAAACCCACAGTAGGAAAAAAAGAGCAAGTAATCATATAAGAATGATAAGAAATCCAGAAAACTTTGAGATTATCACTTGTCACCTTACAGGAAAATAAAGCCATGAATATGAGAACCTGTATTAAACTAAATTGATTAACCAATTTTTTAAAATTATTATTTCATTCATTTCTTTAACATTTTTGATTAAACACTGACCTTTACTTTCATTGAATAGACTTATTATTTATTGTAGACTGGATGTTTAAATGTTAGCAATTAAAGCAGACGTTTGCAAAAAGTGGGCGTTTCCTGCAAATGTCATTTCTCACAAAATCAGGTGATAATGTTCGCCCAGCAATGCAACTATCTCTTTATCTATAGAGACAAAAGAAAGATATTACAGAATGATCACTCTGAATGGCCGCCCATCCATGTAAATATCTCTATTTGTAAAGACAAATGAATGAGGTTTAATCACCGTCTTAATGTGTAGTGACAGGGTTTATTTGTGAAGATACTGATGAATGAAAACATGGTTCAACCCAAAAGAAAACCTGTCAGCTTGAGCTTTATTTTATATAGCTTTGTTCTTTCAACTTTATGTACAAAAGCAAATAGAAATAACTATATATTTTTAAAAAAATTCCTGAATTTTGCGCCATCTGGCTTTCTCTATGGTTCCCTACTGCCGTCTAACTCCACCTGCCACCTGAAAGAAAAAAATAATAAATTTAAAGGAAGCAAGGAGCCACAAACCGTAGAGGCTTAAAAAGGCGTGGCCTCGCACAAATCAGTGTTTTCTTGGCTATTGCTGGAGGTGGTCCAGCATGGTGTTGGCTTGTCAGTGAATCAGTCTTGAGAACTTGTCTGAAGATCAAAGCATCTCATGGCCCGTACGGGGATCAAACCCGTGACCTTGGCGTTATTAGCACCACGCTCTAACCATCGGAGCTAACCGGCCTAAGGGTCACCTTAAGACTTTTGCCTGGCTCCGTACCGCGAGCTAGGACGGGGCTAAGCGAAGAAGACCTTCATGACGTCGAACTCCACCTCCCGCCATATACCGCCAACCTACCGCCATATAGCTCAAACCTACCGCCAGCTAACTCCACCTGCCACCTGAAAGAAAAAATAAATGTAACAGTAACAATGAGCCACGAGCTCGTCCTCGTAAAATCCTTGGAAACCAACCAAGCCTGTAAAATCAAAGCGCTATTCATTGTATGGGGGCGAGGGAATCTCCTCAACCACCACCATCTGGATGATGGACTAAAACCCACAGTAGGAAAAAAAAGAGCAAGTAATCATATAAGAATGATCAGAAATCCAGAAAACTTTGAGATTATCACTTGTCACCTTACAGGAAAATAAAGCCATGAATATGAGAACCTGTATTAAACTAAATCGATCAACCAATTTTTAAAAATTATTATTTCATTCATTTCTTTAACTTTTTTGATTAAACACTGACCTTTACTTTCATTGAATAGACTTATTATTTATTGTAGGCTGAATGCTTAAATGTTAGCAATTACCGCAGACGTTAGCAAAAAGTGGGCGTTTCCTGCAAAGTCATTTCTCACAAAA